>NC_056737.1:1991522598-1991615098 GCF_019279795.1 Protopterus annectens | reverse complement strand
AACACCTCCAATCCATCTGTGGGGATGATTGTGACACAGAAGATTATGGCAGTGGAATAACCAGAGGTGGTGCGGACACTGACTATTACCAATGTCTGCAGCAGCAATACTTGTCCACTCAAAGGTTGGTTTAAAACCAGTAATGTATATTTATGTAGAGAATTGAACACTGGCATGGAATGGTTACATTAAACACATGACAATTACTATTAATAGGTGAACCTTTCATGGCTACACAGAATGACAGTGAAGGCAGTGTGCATGATAAGTGTCCCCCACACCTCCCTAATAAGCATACCGTAAGGTATGCTGTTTCTTTATTAGTAATGTTTTCAAAACATTTCTACAGGGTCTGCAGCATAATCAAACAGTTCCACTATACCACTGATATTGGAGGATATCAGTAACATGATTGCTGTAGAAGATGATGATGGTGACAACACAGTTATATTCATGAGGCAGCCTGAGGAAAGTGGCACTGTATCCCCAAGTTTAGGATCTCACACTCCCCAAAACGTTAGTGGCTCTGCATGAAGTGAGAGCACATCACAAAGCAATGTATATGCTGATATTACACTCACACTTGTACAGGAGGAAAATCCATGCATCTCTACTGCAGCATCTTGAACCCCAGACAAATACTTTCAGGATGATGGCAGACACTCAGAGGTAAGAATGTCCACATTGACACATCTACAAAGAGGAGTCAGACATAGGAATTTGTCACAGCTACCCCAGGAAACACGTAAAGCAATGACTTCCCAGCAGCAAATGTGTCATGACACTGTTGGGGCTCAGAGTACTTTCACAGAGTTAGTTGGAAATGGTCAGAGTTCTCCAGGGCATGCATGAGGATTTCCAGCACTAGTTGGAAATGGCACAGAAAAGGGATAATTCCATGATCACACCAATGTTTAGTATGGTGGCACACGAAGCATCAATGGCTGTCTCCATTTGTACGCTAGTAAGAACTTACCAGACTTAAGCAAGAGTCAGTGTTGGAAGGGGAAGAGGACAAGGAACTGTCCAGACACATGGTGGCAGATCACATGAGGCTACAAGTGATTCTCCAGAAAGTACTGTAATTAGCTGGAGGAACAAACACAACAGATTTCATACAGGCCATATCAGCGTTCATCTACACCTAACAAAACATCTCATTTGAGGTCTTGATCATGTTCTCACAGCACTGTCAGATCACCTACATCAAATAGGTCATGTCATCAGACCAAGGCACCATCCATCTCTCATGACAGCCTCTCTTCAAAAACACTTGCACTGTCATGTAGCCTATCTTTAGGAGATGTGTATGAGACTTTTGTCCTTGACCTACTGTGAATCAAGGATGGCATTTCTGTTACTTACAATTTGACTTTCACAAATGTTTATTTATTTATTTATTTATTTTACATTTGTTGACCGGGATTGTCCAACTGAGCTGAAGAGCCCCTTTTCAGCAGAGGCCCAGGGAGAAAAGCTCCAACATATTAAACAATTTTCATATAAATTAGCATTAAAAAGCAATGTTACAGGATTATTACAAGGCATTAAGTAACAATACAATGTTATACAGTGTCAATAATCAGAAGTATAGCAAAACTATTTCAAAATGTTTAAAAAGAAATATGTCATTAAGATGAATATAGTTTTTGGGGAAAGTGGTTACAAAAACCCATTTTTTTCATAATGTAAACCTCTCCTGTTTGGTATCTACATCTCTGAAGTACAGGCTAACACAGAAGGCCTCTGGCTAATGAATTTCACAGATGACTGCAAACTAGGTGACATAGTCGAGTCCCCAAATGATGTGGACATCCTACAGAAGGTCCTCACTGAGACAGATGCCTGGTGTCAGAGGCATGGCCTCAAGCTCAATGCCAAAAAGTGCATTGTCATCCCCTTTGGTAAAAACTCTGTACCCATGAACTACCACATAAGTGGCAGTCTACTTAATGCCAAATGTGTGATAAGATACCTTGGGACCCAGGTGGACAGTAGTCTCTCTTTTGATAATCACATCGCAACAGTAGTCAGGAAATCCTTCTATGTGGCACACCTCATCACAAAAGGGTTCTCATCCAGGAAAAAAGAGGTCATTGTTCCCCTCTACTCGGCACTCATTAGACCCATTATAGTACAATGCCTCTTTTGGAATGTACCTCATAAGACATCTGCAGCAGCTGGAAAGGCCACAGAAGTACCTCACAAAGAGGATTACTGGCCTCAAACAGAAGCCCTACACTGATCGTCTCAAAAAACTCCAGCTTTACTCTGCAGCATATCACCTACTCCGAGGAGATCTCTGCCTAACATATAAAGCTATGTTAAACCCGGAGCTGTTGGACATGCTACACTTAAAGAAATCCCAATCTCTCCGAGCTACATGCTGTAGGGACCTAAACCTTGTCACCACAATAAACAGGACATGCTGGAGGGATAGATTCCTGTCCTAAAGACTTCCTATACTCTGCAACAAGCTACCCATCTATGTCAAGTAAAGTTCCTCATTAGCACTCTTTCAAGAAAAATCTTGATGAGTGGATGGGAAATAGGAAATATACCCCGGGGATCACTTCTGTGGCTCTGCTCGACAGGGGCACAGGAAATTAACTTTCTTGGGTGGTGTAAGCCAGGGAACCTTGTTGGCTAGACTTCCTTAGGCCTTTGGGCTGATAGCCTAGTACCTACCTATGAGCCTATGAAGGCAAGACAGTTACAGTAGAATGTTTCTCTGAGGCGATTTACTTAATAGATTTTAGAAGACAGTAGAAAGAGTAGTCAAGGAATATTAGAGAGAGCTATGAGAAGAGTGAGTTAAGGATAAATACAACAAATCAATGATTAACTCAAAAGGGACTAAGTTATTACAAAAAAGGGTGGGGGCTTAGGACAGTTTTCAGCTGTATTCATTTCACTCCTGTAATGGTACTGATTAAAACCTAATGGAACTGGGGAAAGAAATCTGTATGTCATAAAGTGTGGTTGCAGTCATTACCACCAATGCTCTATGCATTACCATTGTTACAGCTGGCAGTTACTTATGACTTAAAAGTAGTAGCACACAAGTTTTCATAGAAACACAGTAGTGAGAAAATCACAGATTAAAATTACTATCCACTGCACAAGTTATGATATATTTTGTCTCTGAGGCTACAAATTACTGTGTATGACAAAATAAAATAATCCGATGTGCAGTGCCTGGGTCTATATTATATTGTCGCAAGGTGACAATATTGAATCTGATATTGTCGGCACGACAATATCGAAAGTGAAGAATAATGGCCAGGTAAACGGAAATCTCCATAGGGGGAGATTTCCTTTTACCTCCATGTCAGAGTTGGTATATTTAAGTAGTGGGGGTGGGCGCAGGGGGGCCTTTTTTTGTTGTTTTTCATTTTTTTATCCTCGTTCCATATTTTACTGCATCGATCAATTGTGTTTGACATTTATTGCTTCGATGCAGTAAAATTTCGACGAGGTAATATAAACGCCAGTGCCTCAACAGACAACACATACATTAAAGTGAGAAAACATTGCATAATGAAAAAAAAAATGATACTTTTTAATTAAATAGAAAGTATGAACAAACATTTAAGTACTGAATTAAAACATTTTACTAATTGAGCCACTTGTGGACATTCAGTACGTGCATACTTAGGTAAACCAATGTGCTTGAATTTATTGTGTAAAACAGTTAAAAATGTGATTATTAATTATTTGATGCCTTATTATATCATTGAACAGGAATCAGTGAATACTCAAGCATGATTTTCACAAACAATATTATGAGTAACTATTCTGAAATAAAAAAAAAATTTAAATGAGAAGGAATGTCTGATGAACATTGGCAGGAGACCATGCACCACACAGCATAGCTCACAGATGTCACTGCATCCATCAGTTATACTCTATGTGTTTTTCACAAGAAAAGAAACACTAACCTGAATGCCATGGTCCATAGTTCTGGACTAGGTGCCACCTCTTTATTTACACAAGTGTATACTGTGCATGAACCTGCCATATCGGGTCCCATACTGCTGCTAGCTGATCATCATTAGTGGCAGTAGAACTGAAACTGGGAGCTGCATTGACAGTATGTGTCACTCCTCCACGAGACTGTTCCATCATCATGTTGTAAAGAATGCAACATGCAGTAAACATTCTACATGCAGTAGCTAAGCAATATTGACACCTAAAACAACTCCTCAGGAGGCCGAAGACCCTCTCAAAGACAATACAGTTCAGGGACAGAGATGTATAGTAGGTGTCTTCTGTGGCTCCACTTGAAGTTCTCATTGGTGTCATGAGCCATGGCTGCAGTGGATATCCAGCATCACCTGAAATTAAAAAAAAAAGAGAGAGAGAGAGAGAGAGAGAGAAAAGGGAAGGACAAAACAAAGGGAAAGTAGTTTAGTATCCTACAATACATGTTGCCATGAAAACTAATTAAATACAATAGAAAAAATGTTTTAACTTATCAGCAAGAGACCACTGGGCATCCTACCATGCAGGAAGATGTGGTATAGTGAGGTAATGTACCAGATATGGGAATCATGTACACTGCCAGGATGCTAGGCAGAGACATTGGTGATGCACCCCCATGCATCACACACTACCTGGCAGTTGATGGAATGGTAGCCTTTCCTATTGCGGTACCAGAAGGGGCCCTGATTGTAACATGGGTGCAGTCTACTGCAATGAGTACCTCAGGGAAATGTACCAGCCCCCATAAAAGGCACTCACTGTCCTGGCTCGGTCCTGAGTTAACACCCAGAAATAGATATACTGATCCACATGTGCCAAGAGTACATCCAAGAATTGCTGCAGTATCCTCAAGGCAGAAGCCTGTGATATACTCAACGTGGCCTCAGTATGTTTTTGGATGGTGCCAGTGGCAAGTAATGAGAGGGCTACACATACCTTTGTATCCACAGGGACAGGAAGTCCATGCATTCCTCCATGGGGGGGGGCACACATACTCATAAAAACACTTATAATATTCCTGTGCACTCTAAACCTATCAAGCATCTCTTTCTTGTCTTGGTTAGGGGTCGCCACAGCGGACCATCTGTCCACTCAAGATTGGCAGTAGAGTTTTACAGTGTCAAGTTGCCAGCCTGGCACCCAACCTTCCACAGAAGGCACACACATGCTCACACTCACACCCAGGGCCAATTTAGAATGTGCAATCCACCTACTGCATGTCTTTGGGATGAAACCGGAGCACCCAGAGGAAACCCACACGACCACAGGGAGGACATGCAGACTCCGCACAGAAGGCACCCCAGCTGAGAATTGAACCAGAGAATCTCTTGCTGTGAGGCGGCAATGCTAACCACTGCACCAACGCGGAGGCCTCTATCAAGCATCTCCTGATTTTCAAAATTATGCTGACATACTCTGCTTATATCTCCACTTTGGCCAGTGAGTGCCACTGGGAGCAAGCAGTTTTGGCTTGACCAAGACAAACAGGTTACACAGGGAAATACCAAGGCTAGCAGTAAATAATAGCCTTTTTGTGGATTGCAATGTAGATAAGATTCGTGAGACTACCCTTTATATAATGTACCTGCAGATGGCTCAGAAAAGCAGGAGAATTTTAGTAGGAATGACAAATAAGTAAGAAAATGCTTCATTAGCATATTCTGGGTTACACCACTACTCATTTACATCTCATTCTGACTTCATTTGCTTTTGCTTATTTGCGATCATCGCTCTTTAGTGTAAGTCACCTCAGAGCCTTAACACATGTGTGTAATGACTGAATACTACTGTAAGTCTATTTATACACTGAATTAGGACTTCTTTCACTATCACTGAAAAGTACTAGTAGATTTTCACAGCAACTTTTTGATTAATTTGATGTTTGTTAGTTAGAAGCTCTCAACACAATTATGCTCTTTTTTCCCTTTAATCAAGAAGCAGTGTCTACACCATTTGTTTTTGTAAAGACCTAAATATCTTACTTGATAGTACCTTTTGCCACTTACTCATTCTCTCAGCTGTAGATACCAAGATTTTCTTTATTAATGACCTATGCCAATCACTTAGCTGTGACTAATAACTCACGGTGACCAATTTGCTGCAATTTGCCCTAGGAAATATCAGATGCTGTGACAGTTTCTAAAAGGAAATAGTGCATGATTTCACAGAGTAGAAATGCAGGTACAGGCAAAAAAATAAAAAACTTTTAAATTTTGCTTTCGTTATATGCAAAACTTTAAGAGCAAGAGACAGTTTAAAAAGAAAGTGCTGCAAGGATGTAAGTGTGTGTGTGTGTGTGTGTGTGCATGTGTGCGTATGTGTGTGTGTGTGTGTGTGTGTGTGTGTGTGTGTGTGTGTGTGTGTGCACGTGCCACATGTGTGTCTGTGTTTGTGATCAGTGACCACACTGGTGGGGGTTAGAAAGGGAATCGGGAATCTAGATGTGTGTGTGTGTGTGTGTGTGTGTGTGTGTGTGTGTGTGTGTGTGTGTGTGTGTGTGTGTGTGTGTGTGTATATACATGTATATCCAGACTTCTGATTCACTTTCTAACCCTCCTTGTGTAATGAAAACATACAGACACACAAACACACACGAAGATATCTAATATATTTGCACTCTCATCTGAATGTTCTTTCCCAATACTCCACTACTTAGCTATTCTAACTTTAAGACTGCAGCTGCCTTTCACTGACTACTAGAGAGATGTATTTAAGCTTCCTTTGACAGTAAATCAAGTGGTCTGCCTGTTATATAGTTTCATAGTTTCATAGTTTAGTACTAGGCTATCTGCCCTGAGGCATTTGCAAGCCTAGCCCTAGAGATGTGGCTTTCGCCACCCCATGTAGTGGTACTAAGGTGTACAGAATAAATTTAGAATACTGTGCCTTTGTCTAGTAGTGACACATTGAAGACCCCCTTACTTATTAAAATTAGTTTACCGTGCCTCTGTTAAGTAGCGATACAGGGGTGACCCCCGGGGTAAACCTACGATCTTCCATCCACTCGTCAAGATTTCTCTTGAAGAGAGTCAGTGAGGGGCTCTGCCTAACATGGACTGGGATTTTGTTCCAGAGTATGGGAATCCTCTGAGTTATGAATCTGTCCCTCCAGCATGTTCTATTCATGTTTGTACTGAGGTTTAAATCTTTAGCTCTCGTGGTTCTGATGGATTTGGATTTTTTGAGGTGGAGCATGTCCATCAATTCCTGGTTGGACATGGCCTTGTATGTCAGGCACAGATCACCTCTGAGCAGGCGGTATGCTACTGAATAGAGCTGGAGTTTCTTTAGCCTGGCAGCATATGACATATGTTGGAAACCCTTGATCCTCTTGGTGAGGTACTTCTGGGGTCTCTCCAGCTGTTGTAAGTGCCGGGTGAGGTACATACCAAATGGGGCATTGTACTCAATCATGGGCCTCATAAGGGAGGAGTACAGGGGTACGATGACCTCCTTTGATCTGGATGTGAACCCCTTCATGATAAGGTGGGCAAGGTAGATAGTCTTTCTAACCACTTTGGCAACGTGGATGTCAAATGAGAGGTCACTATCAACTTGGGTCCCCAGGTCTTTGATTACTTTTTCGGTACTCAGTGGGTTACTGTCTATGTGATAATTTGTGGGTATTTTGTTTTTCCCAAAGGGGATGACTATACATTTCTTGGCATTCAGTTTAAGGCCGTGATTCCGGCACCAGTTGTCTGTTTCGGTGAGGCCTTTCTGTAGGATGTATGTGTCAGCTGGTGTATCAACTATGGCACCTAGTTTGCAGTCATCTGCGAACTTTGTCAGCCACAACCCTCCCATGTTTGCTTTCACATCTGAGAAGTAAATGCCGAACAAGAGGGGTCCCAGGACAGAGCCCTGTGGGACACCACTTGTGACTGGCTTTGAGTCTGACATGGCTCCCACAATCTTGACTTTATGGGTTCTGTTCATTAGCCAGTTTGCAACCCATCTTGTGACATATGGATTTACTTTTAAGCTGTTTAGCTTTTCTATGATCCCCGAGTGGGGTATTGTGTCGAAGGTTTTAGCCAAGTCCAGGTAGGCTGTATGGACTGCCTTGCCCTTATCAATGGCTCTAGTGACTGTTTTGAAAAAGTCAATCAGGTTCTAAAGGCAGGATCTGCCTTTTACAAAGCCAAACTGGGTGGGATCAAGTGTCTGTAGGTCCCCAATGTCGTTGTTTATGAGTTCCATAATAATTCTTTCCATAGCTTTGCAAACCAGGCTGGTCAAGCTTATGGGGCGGTAGTTCCCAGGGTCTGTAGTGGAGCCTCCCTTGTGGAGTGGTACCACTGTTGCTGTACGCCAGTGTTCAGGTACATATCCTGTAGTAAGGCTAAGGTTAAATAACATTTTTATATGCGGGTTTAGCTCCTCTTGGAGTTCACGTATCACGCAGCCGGGGATACCATCAGCTCCCATAGATGCTGTGTTTTTTGCTTTGTTGAGGGCGGTTCTCACCTGGACATCAGAGATGACAGGGAGGTTACATTCAGCTGGGATGAGTATTTCTTCTTTTGGAGGTGAGGGAGGGGAGAAATTTGCACTGAACCTGTCTGCCAGAATGTTGGCAATATCTGTGGGTTCGGTAAATTTTTTGTCGTTGTATACTAACTCTGAGCATATCTGAGTGTTTCCGCCCAGGTTTCTAACATAACTGAAGAATGCCTTGTGGTTATCTTTAGTGTCCTTGGTGATTTTTCTCTCAAAGTTGGCCTTGGATATTTTTATGAGAGAACGTAGCTTTCTACTAGTGCTGATCAGAGATGCCTTCCCTTTATGGGATTTTGCTCTGTCTTGAAGTAGCTTCCTTCTTTTGTTATATAATTTGTTTATGGCTGGGGTCCACCAGACAGGATGCTTTCCTTTGGTGGAGAGGGTCTTGGTTTTATTTGGGATTGCACGATCCATGCATTCTTGGAGATGTCCGTAGAAAGCATTTGTGTAAGATTCAGCATTGTGGGATGTGATTTCCATTGGCCCTGAGGGCTTAAATGATACCATCTCAGTCTTGAGAAGTGTAAAGTCGGCTTTTGAGAAGTTTCTCACTGTAGTCTTTTGTGCTGGGGGTGGAGGTGGTAAATGTATATCCAGGGTGATTAGTTTGTGGTCAGATCTCACCAGTGAGGGCAATACTTCCGGTGTGGAGCATTTTGTCCCCATGTTTGTGATGATCAGGTCTAGTATATTATCCCCCCTTGTGGGAGAGGTGACTAGCTGTTCCATTGCATTTGAGTTTATGAATTCCAGGAACCTTTGGGCTAGGGTGTTAGGGCTAGAATAGTGCACCCAGTCTATGTTAGGGTAGTTGAAGTCTCCCAATATGATGGCATTTGGTGAGACATTCATATCTTCCAATGTCTTCAGGAAGGCTGAGTGGGGTTCTTGAGATTGGGAGGGTGTTCTGCAACATGCAACCAGTTGTATAGCAGTTTTGCCTATGGTTAACGGCACCAGGATGGTCTCCGATGTTTCATGAGTTGCCACTAACCTAGAGGTGTGGGTATCCTTGATGAATATGGACACTCCCCCTCCCTTTGTGGTTCGGCCTGGGTTTTGTGGCTGAAAAGCATGATACGAGGTAAAGCCTGGTAGCGCTGGGGTGTTCTCAGGAGCCTTGAACCAGGTCTCAGTTACAGCACAGACATCGATGTTCTCCATACTGTGGAGTGCTTCGAGAGCCTGCATCTTGAGATTTAGACTTCTGGCGTTGAGCATCATTACCCTTATTTTTTTTCCATTTTTGTTTTCTAAGGAGGTGGGTTCGTCTTTTGAGCCTTGCCTAAAAAGGCACTATGGGGGTTGCAGGAGCCTTTGCCAATATCCGGAAGCCCAGTGGTGACAGGTGCAAGTCGTCCCTTGCAAAGCAGCGTGGCTTGTCCAGCATGTCATCCCAAGCAGACAGACATTGGATCCCCCTAGAATGACACCAGTAATTGAGCCAATTATTAAAGCTGATCATCTTGTCTTTGTATTGTGGCATCATTCTTGGTGAGGGTAGGATGCTGCTCAGGGTCAGGGTCATACCAGCCTGGGCTACATAATCAGAGAGCTCCTCAATGTCTCTTTTCATGTAGTCCAAGGAGGTACGTCTCAGGTCATTCACGCCGGCATGGACAATGACGGAGTCATATTTGTACGTGCTTTTGAGTGACTTGAGTGCGTGTGTTATATGGCGGATCCTAGCCCACGATAGGGATCCATTCTCAACATTTTAGCCCCTATTATTATTCCCACCTCACAAAAAGAGAATTTTTTCTCATTTGGTACAACCAATGATCTTGAAGGAAATCCTGTTATCTCAGGACTTAATGCATGGTTCTTGGCTTTATAGAATAAATACCTTTAAACTACTTAAATACTTGCTTTAATATGCCCAAATGTTATTTATAACATGTTATAGCACACACTCTTAAATAATCTTTAAATATAACAAAAAATCTGATTAAGCAAACAGGTTTATAAATGCTATTGATAACCAGGAATGTCTGCAATTAAAAGCAGTTATTCAAGGGGTAATCCTTTACAACAACAATTTTAATGGTAATGCAGATGTTCTTCGTGTTTCACTGTTGCAGTCATCACACTTGGGTTATCTTGCCAAGGGTAGCCCTTAGTCGGCCTGAAAACCAGACGATTAGTATTTCTGCATCAGTTTCTGTGTCACTCCAGTCTGACATCAGGTCATCAGTGGTATAAAATCAGGCAGCCGATGCCATTACATCAGCCTTTCTTGCTGAGGAGCCTGAAGCAGAAGCAGTTTGCACGAGTGCCGGTTGGCTGCTACCTGAGTTTTGTTTCTGAATTGAAGTTGAAGTCTTCTAAAGCTAAGTACCCTGTTGGGGACCAATGTCAGAAGAAGTTAACAATTGTCTCGCCTGTGGAAACCAAATACCACACCGGGACTTCCATTCTTACTGCATCACCTGTTTAGGCCCAGACCATGATGTACCTCACTGTATGTCGCTTTTGTGCTTTGTTCAACGCCAGAACTATATGTCATTGCATCCTTATTGTAGCTAAATATTTTTGCCTTCGGTCTCCATATTCCGATATGGCTTCAGTAAGCCATCCGACTACCGATCTTCCGAAAAAACATAAGGATAAAGACAGAGACAGACCACACATGTCCAAAACTGCCGGCGATGCTTCCATTAAGCTAGTCGTCAGTTCTCTGGTCCTCAGTGAGGCGCTTTTTCAGCCCCTGATGCCCACTTCTCTGGATTTGCTGGCCACTACTGAGACCCATTCGGAGTCCAGTTTGCCGCGAGACTCTTCTTTGACAAAGGATCCTGCGGATGTCTCTACCTTGGATGGGTCCGGAGACACTGAGCAGGCACCAGCTTCCGAGGAAGTTCTTCACACTACCGATACTTGACACAAACTGACGACTTCTTTCACGTCTTCGGTTCTTTCTAAAACTACCGAGTTTCTAAGGCCCAGGGTATGAACTAGACCTAAAAAACTGATGACCCAAGTTCATGCACCTGCTTCCATGCTTCAATCTCAAATGCTTAAAATGGCGGAAGACCTTATCATACTTATTAGCGGAAGCCAGCCTCCCCTTCCAAAAGAAAGAGACTTGTCCCCAGCAGTTTTATCTGACCAGGAGTCTGATGACTGTGAGGTTTCTGAATATGAAGACATGCAACCCCTATCTGCTTATGAGGATTCAGATGCAGAGGAATCCATTCCTCCTGCCTCTCCCCTAGATGATTTTTATTTGGTGAAACCCTACATACTTTAAGGAAGCATTTCCAATAGATATGTCAGGACTATCCTCTGTCCAAAAAGAGACTCAGGGAATTCTTAGATTTACCACAGCATAGACCTTTAGCCATTCCTCCTGTCTTGGATGTTGTGGATGATGTCTTTATGGAATCCAGTTTGACTCCTGACACCCTTCCTCCTGCACCCAGGAAACCTGACAGGTATTACAGAGTCCCTGACTCTCACAAATTCCTTTTTAAAAATCCTACTGCTGACCCAGCGGTCATCTCCTAAGAACCTAAAGGAATTAAAGCAACCACAGCTAAGAATCCCACCCCCTTGGATAGGGATTCCCGAGCTTTAGACAGATGGAGTAAAAACGTATACACCTCTGCAACTCTTGCCATTAGAGCACTAAATTGTTAGTTCCACAGGCTGAAATACCAACAACATGCCATGGAACTCCTCAAACAAAAAATATCTGCCTTTCCTGCTTGTGCAGTAAATAAAGAATTGCAAGAGCTTATGCTTTCTGCAAGCCAAGTTACTAAACACACCTTGCAATGTGACTTTGATGCCCTAGAAACATCTTGCAGGCAGCAGTCACTGGTTCTGTACTTGGAAGGCATGCTTGGCTTAAGGAACAGAACTGGCCAGTTCATGTCAAATCAAAACTATTGGACGCACCATTGAACAAAGACAATTTGTTTGGCACCAAGGCAGAAGAGGTCTTAAAAAAGATGGAAGAAAAAGCTAAATCTATGCAGACAGTTAAAGACTTCTTACAGGTTCAGCCTCCAAGGGTCAGTAGGCATTGTCCCTCCAAGCACTGGTCCTTTCCTGCCCCCTCCAGGCCAGCTCAGCCAAGACCTAGGGCAAGCAGACCCCCCCCCCCCGACAGCAGTCCCAGGGAATGCAGAGATCTAAGCAATGGAGTTCCTCCTGCTATGCCACGCTCTTATGGAAATAACTCACAATGACTTTACACCTCCACCCCTTACCTCTGCCCACCTACATATGTCCCATGAGGAAAACTCTTATCCCATGCAAACAACTGGGCCTCTATTACCAACAACCGATAGGTCCTCAACATAGTGTCCCAGGGATACAAATTTTATTTCCACACTCTGCCTACCCCAAAAGGGTTCCCAGATCTTCCTCCAAACCAGTGGGCAGAGTGCAAAAAATAAGTCCATTCTCTGATCTCTATGAGGGCAATATAGCCTGTTCCTGCAGATCAGATAGGCCATGATTTCTATTCTAGGCTTTTCCTGGTACCCAGAAAAGAGGGCACTTGGCATCCAATCCTCAATCTATCAATTCTAAACACCTTCCTGGTGATACCAAAATTCAAAATGCTCACCCTCCAGCAGCTTCTTTCTATGCTTTCCAAAGATGCTTGGTTAGCCACCCTAAACCTAAAAGAGGTCTACCTACACATCCCAATCAGGGAATCTTGCAGGAAATATCTACGTTTCAGGGCAGGATCTATGCACTTTCAGTTCTCTGTGCTTCCCTTTGGCTTATCCACTGCTCCCAGAGTTTTCACAAAACGGTTTGGGAGGGTGGCTTAATGGCTAAGGTGTTTGCCTTACAAACACAAGGTGTAGGGTTTGAGTCTTACAAGGGATAATTACCTAAGCTTAAAATGGCTCGCAAAGGCAGTTCTCCAGCCATTCCTTTTTGCAGACAAAGTAAAATTCAAATTTACCCCTACTTAGTCGACTGCCTGATTCAGACAGACAGGAAAAGCTGTTACAGCACCTGACCTTTGTAAAGGACCTACTGACCTCCATGGGGTCTATTATAAATGAAAAGAAATCAAAACTAGTCCCCACTCAAAAAATTGCATTCCTGGGAGCTAGCCTGGACACAGCATCCCAGATAGCATTCCTTACTCCAGAAAAACAAGCCTAACCTGACAGGCTACTTCTCTCAACTAGCCACCATAACCGAGTTATCCACAAGGAACATCCTGCAAGCTCTAGGGTTCATGGCTTTCAGCATCCTACTCATTCCATATGACAGTCTGTATATGAGGAAACTATAATGGTACCTAAAAAGCCTTTAGTGTCAACACTCTCAAGACCTGGAAGCTATCATACCTATGATACCCTATCTAAGGAAATATTTTCTTTGGTGGGCAGCAGCATGCAACCACAACAAGGGTCTCCCCTTCTCACATCCGCATGCTGCCCAGACCCTCACCACAGATGCATCAGATTATTCCTGGGGTGCACACCTGGACGGCAGGTGCATTCAGGGCCATTGGAGACCAAATCAAATACATCTGTACATCAACCAAAAAGAGATGCTAGCTGTTCAGCACACTCTGACAGCTTTCAGACACCTACTCTCCCCGGGGCCTCTAGAGATCAAAACAGACAACACCATAGTGATGTGGTATGTCAACACGCAGGGAGGAACTCACTCTTATCCTCTCTGCAGGCTTGCTATAACCCTTTGTCACATGGCTTCAGCCATGAAATTTACCTGCTAGCACAATTCCTGCCAGGCTCCCTAAACTCTCTGGCAGGCAACTTAAGCAGAAACCTGCTAGACCCACATGAGTGGCAGCTAGACCACAGAACCTTCAACCTTGTAACCCATGCACCCCGAAGGTGGACTTTTTTTCCTCCCACAACAATCACCAGCTCAACAAATTCTGCACCAGGGAACCTCACAGCAAGGCCTGGAAAGTGGATGCAATATCCTTCCAATGGATAAACCTCTTGATCTATGCATTTCCCCCTCTACCACTAATTTCAAGGGTACTGTTCAAAATAAGGGAGGACAAACCAAGAGCAGTCTTGGTTGCCCCAGACTGGCCACACCAGCACTGGTACCCACTGCTGCACAGCCTGTCACCCCTACCACCATGGCACCTACCTCAGATCCCAACACTCCTGACCCAGAAGAATGGAGAACTCATGCATCCACAATTGCAGACCCTGAACCTGGCAGCCTGGCTTATTCCCTGACCTCTCCTCCAGCTGCCAGCCTAAGCAAACAAGTCTTGGATGTTATGTGTGAGGCCAGATGCCCCAGCCCTAGAAAATCCTATGCTGACAAGTGGAAAAGATTTTGCACCTGGATCCAGGCTAAAGGAACTGAAACAGTACAGCCCTCCCTACCTCTCATCCTAGATTGCTTAGCAGACCTACTACACAGGGGCCAATCCTTCTCTTCTATTAAAATTCATGCCTCTGCCATCTCTGCTCATTACAGCACAGAGCCACCTCTCTTCTCGCACCCTGTCATCAAACAGTTCCTAAGAGGGGCTAACAATTTAAGGCCACCCAGAAGAGCTCCTACCCCAGCTTGAGACCTTAACTTTATGTTGGAAAAACTCATCCTACCCCACTTTGAGCCTGCAGCTTCAGTAGAGTTAAAATTCCTCTCTTGGAAAACAGCCTTGCTTCTGGCCATCACTTCAGCTAGAAGAGTTTCAGAGCTACAAGCACTCATGGCTGTAGAGCCCTTCATCATTTTCCATGCTGACAGGGTCTCCCTCAGGACTAACCCAACTTTCATTCCTAAAGTGGTGTCCAGTGTGGGTCTCAACCAATCAATTCATTTGCCCACCTTTTTCCCTAACTCACAAAACAAGGGGGGAAGAATTCTGCATTCTCTAGATGTGCACAGACAGCTCAGATTCTACCTGGATAGGACTAAATCTTTTAGGAAAACTGACCAATTGCTAGTCAGCTTTGCAGCAGGGGCAGAGGGCAAGGCCATATCCAAACAAACAATCTCCAAATGTATAGCACACTGCATCCATTTCTACTACAAACACCCTGGGAAACTGCCCCCTAAGGGGGTCAGGATGCATTCCACCAGGGCAACCTCTACCTCTGCAGCTTTTATCAGAGGAGTCCCCACCAGGGGACTTCTGTTCATACCTTCACTAAGCATTACCACCTGCCTATCTTCTCCAAATCCAGGGAAGGCTTTGCAACCACAGTCTTGCAGGGCATCCTAGCTAGCCCCCAGTCTTCTTGACTGCCTCCACCCTTTTCTTCAGCTTTGGGAATCAACCCAACTGTGATGACTGCAACAATGAAACATGAGGAACATAGCACAGTTGTGTACACTTACCATAAATGTAGATGTTCGAATGTATTCACTGTTGCAGTCCTGGTTTCCCACCCTCCATCCCCCTTGTGTGTCTGTCTCTGTCTCTCTGTCTCTCTCTCTCTCGCTCTCTCTTCCTCATTCCTTACAGGGCATTTTTGGCATTTACTTTCTACTGGTGGTGTTCTTCCACCATAACCTAGCTCCCTATTTGGGGGCTCCTGACAGTTGGGGCAAGAAAAACTGATGTAATAGTGTCGGCTGCCTGATTTTATACCACTGAAAACCTGACATCAGTCCTGGAGCGACAGAAACCAGTGCAGAAATACTAAGCCTCTGTTTTTTGGGCCAACTGAGGACTACCCCTGGCAGGATAACCCAAGTGTGATGACTGTAACAGTGAATACACTCGAACATCTGCATTTATGGTAAGTATACACAACTGTACTGTCTTACTGTTGATAGTTCAAAGCAAAAAAAGCATTATGAGGCAACATAAGTGAAGTTTTATAACTCGCTCTTAAATTAAATTAATCTTATTATTCCATAAAATCCTTTTTGAGTTATAGGAATAATCAGATTTAATACTGATCTGCAGAATCAATAATAATATCCCTTTTATTATGTATCTGTTATTTGTATCTATTCTGGAAGAAGTGATAGTTCATAGCTCATAGTTTAAACATATTGTATTCAGGCCTATGAGGCATACTAAAAGACAAACTCCAAACAGGTGGAATGTTTAATGAACCTAGCTATGAATCTAAAGTTCTTTTAAATATATTCAGACTCGCACTATATTTTGTAGTTAGTGGAAGTTTATTCCAGTAAGTTGTAATGATCTACAATGTAAAATGTGATCTTTTAACAGTCATCTTTTTGGACACCTTATATGTCAAAGTATTATCTCTTAATGTTTTATTATTAGGAACTTTCTCAAGGCCCAATAATCTTTGTAGTTATTCATCAACAAGTAATCTGTAAGCCAAGAAAGTCCGCCTCAGATAAAACAATAAGTTACTGAATACAGAACTAAAATGGTAGTTTTTCCTCATATAGTAGATTGTGACACACCAACATTCTTTTAGAGAATTTTCTCTGTATCCCTTAAGTTAAAAGAAAACCCACTTTAGAATATGAACAGAACAAAGGATTACATTATATTATAGGTCTAAGATATATAACATACATCTTGGTTAATAATAGGGGAAATATAGAGGCTGGGCATCTGAATATGAGCCCTACCACCTTCAAAAGTTTTTACATAACTGGTATTGTCTTTGAAATGTGTATCATTTGTAATCAAAAGTCCCAGATCTCTGTATCTGTCAACAGTACTGATAGATTACCAAAGGTGATAGCTTTATAAGCTGTAACAGGACCAATAAATATAATACAGCTTTTATCAGTTGTCATAGGACCAAGAAATATAATACAACTTTTATCAGAGTTTAGTTTCAATCCATTTCTCTTCAACTAATCACTAACTGTAGAGATATAAGTTGTAAATGATGTATAATTATTATCTCATGTCATAAAATATACAAATTTAATATCATCAGCATACTTTGTTAAATAACATATAATTAGGACAAAAATCAAATGGCCATATTAAACAAATAAAATCCCAAGACTAATCCCCAGGCTACACTGGAATATATTTTGGTCCAATCATAAAAGCGCCCAAGAATATTGACTCTTTTTTTTTTTTTTTATTTCAGACCAAAGGCACATCCATTCAGTAATATAAGCTGACACCAACAATAATCAAATTACTTGTTAATAAAACAAGTACATTGGCTTATATATAATATACAGATTTTACCCCTTGCATATTATTCTTTTACTTAAGTCAGTGCAACCTGGAGTTGAGAATATGCAGCTACCAGAATTTTTGAAAAGTCATACTCAGAATGCTGTGTTTGGAATTGTTAGGCTCTGTGAAAGTGCATTTTTGCTGATCTTATTTGCAGTACTGTTTTTAATGGAAATATGATGATTAAGTCTTGTCCCACCATGTTGGAGGAAACTAAGCTTGAATAGAATGAGCTTTTCTGGCAATTAAAACAAATGCAAGTATAGCACCAGGCTATAAGCTCTGACTATAGAGACAAGGCATGGTCTTTTGAATCAAATAGGATATAAAATATGCTTTTGAGACATTAATAAACAAACAATGGTCATTTTTTAGAATATTTTGTCAATACAAACAAAAAAGAAAAAAAGGTTTGATCATTGCCTTTATATCTTTAAGATATTGTCATACTGCCATTGAAGATAAGGAGTTACTATAGCATAGAATATGTATTTTTTGTAGACCATGTTAAAAAAAGTGTCAGTATATTTTGATGAATTAATTAAGTTACCCAGTTTGAAATAATCAGTATAGCCTAAAAAATATCATTTCTAATATAGAACCCTGTGGGATGCCACTGGTACTAACACTGGAAAACTCCACTGAATAACTCCTGACTTGTATTACATTGTGTAACCAGCTTTTTACCCACTGAACTGACTATGGACAGGCATTTAATACAATGAATGTTTTATTTATTTATTTATTTATTGACATCTGATTACTGGGAAAGTCTGACTGAGTAGATGCCCATTTTCAGTGGACTCCTGGGGAGAAAAGCTCCAAATTATTATAAAACATTTTAAGAACAGTAATTTTACAATCTTCAAAAATAAAACAAAAACATCTGCAGTTTAAATATTTATAATAAATTAGATATAATATAAAAACACTGGTTAAGAAATGATACAAGGTATATAAAAATCATTTAATATTTAAAGGCATTTTAGACAGTTTGTAGAGAAATTAAAGTTGTTAGTCTAATACAAATAGGAATTGCAATATGAAGTGAAGGAAAAACAGGCTTATGGTATATATTTAGGGAGAAAGTCAGGGAAGAGAATTAGATAGCAGTGAGGAAATAAGTGAAGAAGGAAGAGTAAGGAGATATAAGGAATGAAAAGGTAATTGTTCACATTTAGGAATATAGTTTATCCTGGTTTTGAACAAGAACAAAGTCAGATTTTAGCTAGGAAGTCTTTCAGAGTGGTTTTGAAAGATGGAAGGGTTAGTATTGACTTGAGGATATAGGTAAGGAGTTCCAGGCCTTATCAACCTTGTACAAGTACAGACAATGCCCAGAAGATTTGCTAGGTTTCCAGACAGACAGGAGTTTTTGGTCACTAGATCACAATAACCAACTGGAAACATAGCTGTGTAGAATGTTTTTTAGCGCTGGATAGGCACATGAATGGTGAAAATATTATAGGTGGTAATAAGTTGTATACATGTTAGTTTATGTGGCAGTTCTACCCGATTTAGGCTTTTCAGTGCTGGGTTCTGAAAGGGGTATGTCCAGTATTTAATTTGTGAATTATTTCCTGACTGGGAATAGTGTTAAATGCGTTAGCAAAGTCAAGATTTGCAGCATTGCACTGACAGTCCTTTATCAAATGTTGCTATTAGTTCTTCAGAGAATACAACACAACTCAAAAGGCAAGAGCAAATCCATACTGTTCCATATCTAAGACAAGCAGGTCTTCTGTTTCATTTTGGATATGGTCTACTAGGCTGTCATCATGATTTTTTTAGGCCTCTAAATTGTTATGGTTCTGATGTGCACCCATCCCCCTGCCCATTGTGAACCTGAACAGCCAGTCTTACAGATCAGGGATTTGCCCACTTACTAGTATTTTAACATGCTTGATAAGCGCTTCAGTATTTCTTCCATTTATTCTATATAGGAACCCCGAACCCCCCAATTATGATATCTGATTACATGGCATTTTTAATTGTTAATGAGTTTTTATTTATTTTATTTTATTTTATTTATTTATTTTATATTTGTTGACCGGGATATTCTGACTGGATATATGCCCATTTTCAGCAGAGGCCCGGGGAGAAAAGCTCCACATACCAAAAAAGAGACAGTACATACATCACTGAGTAATAAACTCAGGCAGACATGTTTAGAAAAATATAGACAAAGAATACAGGCAGATATCAATATACACAATGTGCAGACTTACATCTGATTGGCAAAGACGTATCAGAAAATGTGAACATAGAATACAATCAGATCTCATGATTCACAATGCTTAGACATTCAAATGCTATGGGGCATAGATACTTGGCTAAACAGCAGGTTGGGTCGCAAGACATGTATTAGTGAAGTTGTTAGTCAGGTTTAGAACAAGAGCACAGCAAATGAGATGTGAGGTATTTTTTGAGTTCTCTTTTAAATATGGGGAAGTGAGGTTTCCTTGGTAATGTTAGCAGGGAGTAGATTCCAGATTTTACTGGTTGAGTTGGCAGATATAGCATCGCCTGCAGAGTTGTTGGATTTTTGGGTCAGTGTATCATTAGTTTATCAGCTGAGTGTAGTGGCCTGGGGGCACTATGAGGGGTGAGAATATTTTTGAGGCAAGGGGTGTTATCAGGTTGATGGAGTATTTTATGCGCTACTATAAGCTGGTTGAACTGTAGAAGGGTAGGATACTCTAGCCATCCCAGTTCTTTGAGGTTCTGGCAGTGGTGGGTCCTAAAAGTCATGCCAGCAGCGAATCTGGCTATATGACTGTAACATCCTGATAATTTGTTGAGATCGGTTTTGGATAGGTTGGTTAGTACAGGGGAGGTATACAAAAGGGTAGAGAGGAGGTATGATCTTACACTAGCTACCCCAGCTGGGGGGGAGGGGGTGAGGAAAGGTCTGGCTCTGTACATGGAGCCAAGTTTTTTTGTTGATGGACTTAATAGTGTGATTGACATGTTTATCAAATTTAAGGTTGTTGTCTATTATTACACCTTGAAGCTTTGTATGGTCATCAGGGGAGATAATGGTGTCATTGCTAGATTTGATGTTGAAGGAAGGAGGAGATATTCTACGATTAGGGGAGAAAAGTAGTAGCTTGGTTTTGTTAGGACTTAGAAGCAGGCGGTGATTAGCTAGCCATGTTTCTACCGCTCTGAAAGTGGTCTGGGTGAGGGCTAGAAGTTGTGTAGGAGAGGAGGCAGAGCATATTAGCGTTGAGTCATCCGCATATTGGATGCAGGTGGCTCCTGGGATGGTGATGTGCAGATCATTGATAAAGATTGTTTAAATCAGTTTGCTCTTTTTCTATTGTTATATATATAAAACAATTAAAATTTATTCATCTGCTTTTGCTGTAATTGTGTTTCTTCCACTTTATTACCTTATTTTGCTTTTGCTTCTTCTTAAAAGTACTCAATTGTATTATTACTGCTTGGTAGTAGCCTGATTAAATTGTAACTGTTATTCTAAGCCTTTTGGTTTAAGCACTTGGGCTTCAAACCAGTTGTTTTACATTAAGAAGTTTTGTAGACTGCATTGTTGTGGCAGGACAGGTAGCTTACATCCTTCTAAGTTGGGAATTGCTGATTGAAGGCTCAGTGTCTGTTATTCTAAAAGCATATTAGTTCTGGTTTAAGCACTTGGCTTCAGGCCAGTTATTTTACATTAAACAAATGTTTAATGTAAATGTTAAACAAACTCTACAACAGAAGAAAGAAACTGTTGCAAAAAAGAGTAAAATCCCATGACTGGAGGAACTCCCTGATCAACCTCAGTAGTTTGTGTAACTTGAGCACTAATCCAGACATTCTCTAAAGTATTCAATTGTATTTATTACTGCTTGGTTGTAACTTGATTAAAGTGTAGCTATCATTCTAAGTCTTTTGGATTAAGCACTTGGGCATCAGACCAGTTGTTTTACATTAGGAAGGTTTGTGGCAAGCACTGTGGTGGCAGGACAGGTAGCTTTCATCCTTCTAAGTTGGGAACTGCTGATTGAGAGCCCAGTGTCCAAGTGTATTAGTTCTGATTTAGGCACTTGGGCTTCAGGCCAGTTATTTTACATTAAGAAGGTTCGTGGTCTGTACTCTTGTGGGAGAAGAGGCTGGACTCTGCCCTTCTGAGCTGGGAATATCTGGTTAAAGGTTTATAGTGCCTGAATATTTGAACTGTATCTTACTGAAATTGGTACACCTTGTTTGCTCTAGCATAGACTAGATCCAGGCCTGCTGAATCTAGCTTTGTTTATATGCTTGTTGTTTGTTTGCTTGTTATTTCCCTGGAAGCTAATTCCACCTAATCTGGCTTCTCAGCTTCTGTGGATCACTAGTGATATCTGCATTGCTTACTGTACTTATTTCCTTGTTTCACTTGAAAGAAAGTTACTGTTTGTCGTTTTGCATTTAGTTACTTGTAACACATTGCACTCAAGTTACCTGGCACTTGCTCACTAAAGCAATTATATAAGTCAGCACTAAAAATTAATAGCACTACACCCTCACTCCCCACTGGCCCTTGTTTTCAATTATTAAGGAATTCCCAATATTATTCTAGCATGTCCAAAGGTCAGTTGTCAATCTCCTCTCCGGTCCAGCTGGTGAATCTGGGAATCTTGAGGCAATGTTATAACTGCCTCATGTACACAGACAACCCTCTCCTCCTCCCACATAACACAAATACTTGCGAGAGATGCAGCTATTTAGCCAAACTGGAGGCTGAGCTCTCACAACTCAGGACTGGCAAGACCAGACAGGAGGAGAAGGCAACTACACACACCACAAAACCAGCCTCACATAATGCTACCACACCACTAAATCAAACACATAAACACACAAAGACATACTCGGAGGCTCTGAGTAAAAATTAACCTAAACATCAGAGGCCTCCAAAGCAGACACCCAAACAACTGCTACCTCAAGACACCCCACAAGCAACACATAAACCACAAAAGCAGTGTGCAAAGCAGTCACAGCCCTTAAGGCCAAATACAACACCAAACATACTTGTCATAGGTGACTCCATAGTCAGACACACTGACGTCCCACTCACCAGGCTGAACAAGGAGAGGGTCACAGTAAGCTGCCTGTCGGGCGCTAGAATCCGCCACATAACGCAAGCACTCAGGTCTCTCAACAGCAGGTACAAATACGACTCAGTCATTGTCCACGCTGGTGTAAACGACCTGAGACTTACCTCCTTGGACTACATGAAAAGAGACATTGAGGAGCTCTCTGATTATGTACCCCAGTCAGGTATGACCCTGACCTTGAGCAGTATCCTACCTTCACCAAGAATGATGCCACAATACAGAGATAAGATGATCAGCTTTAACAATTGGCTTAAACACTGGTGTCATTCAAAGGGGATCCAGTGTCTGTCTGCCTGGGATGACATGCTTGACAAGCCACGCTGCTTCGCAAGGGATGGCTTGCACCTGTCACCCCTGGGATTCCGGATATTGGCAAAGGCTCTTGCCACCCCCATAGTGCCTTTTTTAGACAAGGCTCAAATTCTAAACCTACCACCCTAGAACACAAAAAAGGAAAAAAACTAAGGGTAATGCTGCTCAATGCCAGAAGTCTAAATCTCAAAATGCACGCATTCGAGGCCCTTCTCAGTATGGAGAACATCGATGTCTGTGCTGTGACAGAAACCTGGTTCAAGGCTCCTGAGAGCACCCCAGCACTATCAGGTTTTACCTCATATCATGCGTTCCGGCCCCAAAATCCGGACAATACCAAGAAAGGAGGGGGGGTATCCATATTCATCAAGGACACCCACACCTCAAGACTGGTGGCAACGCACGATGCATCGGAGACCATCCAGGTGCAATTAACCATAGGCAAGACTGCTCTGCAAATTGTAGCATGTTACAGGCCACCCTCACAAACTCAGGAACCTCACATGGCCTTCCTGAAAACACTAGAGGGATAAATGTATCACCAAACACCATCATACTAGGTGACTTCAATTACCCTAATATAGACTGGGAACACTACTCAAGCCCAAACACCCTAGCCCAAAAGTTCCTGGAATTCATAAACTCAAATGCCATGGAACAACTAGTCACCATCCCCACAAGAGGAGATAACATACTTGATCTCATCATCACGAACATGGGAGCACAATGTTCAACACGGGAAGTATACCCTCACTGGTGAGATCAGATCACAAACTAATCTCGCTGGAGGTCCTCATCCCACCTCCACCTGAAATAAAAAAGACCACAGTAAAGAACTTCTTGAAAGCCGACTTCACACTTCTAAAGACTAGTGTGGTCTCCTTTAAGGGCCCGAAAGTGGCGGAAAACAGTACTCAAGCCGCTGAATCACTGACAAATGCCTTCTACCAGCACCTGCAGGACTGCATGGATAAGGCAATCCCAAGCAAAACAAAGACTCTTTGTACCAAAGGCAAGCGTCCAGTCTGGTGGACCCCAGCCATAAACAAACTCTACAACAAAAGGAGGAAGCTACTACAAGATAGAGCAAAATCCTTAAAAGGTAAGACACCCTTGATCACTATAAGTAAAACTATGAGCTCTCATAAAATCATCCAAAGCAAATTTTGAGAGAAAAATAGCTAAAGACTCAAAAGACAATCCTAAGGCCTTCTTTAGCTATGTTAGAAACCTGGGAGGAAACTCCCAGATATGCTCAGAACTAGTTCAAAATGATGTGAAGATTACTGATCCTACAGACATTGCCAACATACTGGCTGACAGGTTCAGTGCAAACTCCCAAAAGGAGAGATATCTATACCAAACGATTGCAGCCCCCAAACATCTCCAACGCCCAAGTGAGAACTGCTCTCTCCAAAGCAAAAACACAGCATCCATGGGACCTGATGGTGTCCCCGGCTGTGTGCTCCACGAACTCAATGAGGAATTAAACCCACAGCTAGGACAGCTGTTTAATCAAAGTCTTACCTCTGGATATGTACCCAGGAGTGGCGCACTGCAACTGTGGTCCCACTTCACAAAGGCGGTGCCTCCACCGACCCTGGAAATTACCGCCCATTAGCTTGACAAGCCTTATCTGCAAAGCCATGGAGAGGATCATAATGGACCTCATAAATAAAGACATAGGAATTTGCAGACTTTGGATCCAACCCAGTTTGGCTTTGTCAAAGGCAGATCATGCCTTTTAAACTTGGTTGACTTTTTCAAACAGTCACCAAAGCCATTGATGAGGGAAAGGCAGTCCATACAGCCTACCTCGATCTGGCGAGGCCTTGATACAATACCCCACTCGGGTATCATTGAAAAACTCATCAGCTTAAATGTTAACCCATACATCACAAGATGGGTTGCAAACTGGCTGAGTGACAGAACCCACAGGGTCAGAGTTGCTGGCGCCATGTTAGACTCAAAGCCTGTCACAAGTGGTGTCCCACAGGGCTCAGTCCTGGGCCCACTCTTGTTTGGCATCTACTTTTCCAAAGTACAAGCAAACACAGGAGGGTTATGGCTGACAAAGTTTGCAGATGACTGCAAACTGGGCGCCATAGTAGAAAACACATCTGACACAGATATCCTTCAGAAGGGTCTCACAGAAATGGATAACTGGTGCTAGAGCCATGGCCTAAAGTTAAATGCCAAAAAATGCATAGTCATACCCTTCGGGAAAAACAAGGTTACCCCTAGCTACCAAATGGGTGGCAGTCCACTGAGCACAGAAGAAGTTATCAGGGACCTGGGGACCCAGGTTGATAGTAGTCTGTCATTCGACACCCATGTAGCTAAAGTAGTTAGGAAGACCTTCTACATTGCCCACCTTATCATGAAGGGATTCTCATCTAGATCAAGGGAGGTCATAGTCTCCCTTTACTCATCACTCATCAGACCAATGATTGAGTACAATGCCCCATTCGGAATGTATCTGACCCGACACTTGCAGCAGCTGGAGAGGTCACAAAAGTTCCTCACCAAAAGGATAAAGGGTCTCAAAAATCTGTCCTATGCTGCCCGACTGAAAGAACTCCAGCTCTATTCAGTCGCCACGCTTGCTCAGAGGTGACCTTTGCCTAACATACAAGGCCATGTCAAACCCAGATTTGATGAATATGCTTCACCTCAAAAAATCTAGATCCATCAGAGCCACAAGGGCGGGAGACTTAAACCTCGACACGGCTATTAATAGGACGTGCTGGAGGGATAGATTCATCACCCAAAGACTCCCTATGCTGTGGAACAAAATCCCGGTATATGTGAGGCAGAGCACCTCGCTGGCCTTGTTCAAGAGAAATCTTGACCAATGGATTGAAGATCGCAGATATACCCCAGGGATTACCTCAGTGTCACTGCCCGACAGAGGCACAGCAAAATAATGGGTATAGTTCCCCATACTAAAGGGGTGGCGTAAGCCACAAAACGATGGGCTAGGCTTGTAAATGCTCTCGGGCAGATAGCCTAGTATGAACCTATGAACCTATGAACCTATAATGGCACTGCTGGACCGAGGCACATGGAACTAATCTAAGGGGCCGGCGAAAGCCAACACATTCTGGCTAGGCTTATAGATGCCCTCGGGCAGATAACCTAGTACTTACCTATGAACCTATAAGAGAGAAATTAAGGAGACCTAGTATGGACCCTTGTGGGATACATAGGGTTAGAGGAAGTTGGGATGTCAGCTTTCTCTGACATAAGACAGCCTGCTGTCTACAGTTTAGGTAGGAGTGAAACCATTGTATTGCATGTTGGTCTAAACCGATGGTTTGTAGGGTATTCAGCAGTAGCTGATGGTTGCCCATATCGAAAGCTTTTGAAAGATCTAGGAAGAGTGCTGAAGATAGTTTGTTGTTGTTACGATGAAGACTGATGACATTAGAGAAAGATAGAAGAGCCGTAGTGGTAGTGTGGAATGGCCTAAAGCCGTGCTGAGAGTTGTCGAGCTTTCCGTTTTGAATAAGAAAGTGCATGATTTGTTTGTGTATGCATCTTTCCATGATTTTAGCTAGTGGGGAAAGAATGGCTATAGGTCTAAAGTTAGATAATTCTGTGGAACTTCCTCCTTTATGGAGAGGTATAATATGTGATATTTTTCATATTGCTGGGATGGATCCTTCTGAGATGGATCTGTTGATCAGAATAGAAATTGGAAGTGCTATGGTATCAGCTGCTTTTTGAAGATATTCAGCTGGGAGGTGGTCGGCAGCCAGTGTAGTAGGTTTTAGCTTTTTGAGTAAGATCCAGATCAGGTTGGTAGGTATGGTTTGAAAGGTAAAGGTGGGTTGCGTGCTGGGTGGATTAGGGCTAGATGTGCCAGAGCTGGTGTTTGTATCTGATGGAGTGAGATGGGTAGCTAAAGACTGGATAGTTTCAGTAAAGAAGGAGCTGAAGCTGTTTGCAATTTCTAAAGGGGATTTATCAAGGACAGCTGATGGGGTAGGAGTGGCAGAACAGTCTGGGTGGAGAAGATTGTTAATACCAGCTCAGAGCCTTTGAGGTTTTAGCTGATATTTTTGTTGTAGGAGGGTGTAGTGATTTTTTTTGTCTGGAATGACAGATTTTTTGGTCTGGTTCCTTTGCTGCCGGTATCTTACTTGGTCCATAGGGGCTTTGGTTGTTTCTTAGTTTAATTTTGGTTTTTGTTTCTTTAGATAGCCATGGTGCAACCGTGGCTTTTACACGGTTGATGCAGGTAGGACCATGCATCTATATCACGTTATCAAAATTTTACTACAAATTAATAAAGGTCGAACTTTATTGATCAAAGTAGTAAAATATTGAATAACGTAAAAAAAACCCATAAATCAATAAAAAAAATAAATAACTAGCGTAGGCAGGGGGGCAAGTCCCCCTGCACCCCCATGTGGGGGGCTGCACCCCCACACACCCCTACTTAAATATACCAACTCCGAGACCCCACTACATTGAGGTAAATGGAAATCTCCCCTTTACAGAGATTTCCGTTTACCTGCGCGATATTCTGAACTTTCAACATTGTCATACCGAAAATATCATATTCTATATTGTCGGCTTACGACAACGTGAACTAGACCCTAGGACCATGGTGGTTAAGGATAGCCAGAAATCTGGTACTGAAGTACTCAACTGCTTCTTGTAATAGGAGTTGTTTCAAGACATTCCAATTACATGCTTTGAGTTCATTTTGGAAGTTGTCAAGGTTAAAGTTCCTGACGTTTCTTATATTTTTCTAGGTTGCCTGGTTGGGAATGGCGGCTTTGAGCCTAATAATACAGGTAAGGCAGTGATCACTTAGATCATCGGGTAATGTACCTGACTTGTACTTTTAGTTTTACTAGTGGCAGCAGTTATCACATCTGTGTTTATATGCGGGATGTCTCTCTTTGTCTTTATAGCACTCTGACATTATGTACATATATTGTGAAGTCTGCACATATTTTTTGTAAGTGCATTCATTTTACCGCCATTGATCATATCATTGTACACTGACAACATGCTTTGTTTGCATTTGTTTTTATTTTCATTTCCTAATGCTGTTAAAAAAAATCATTGTTCATTTTCTCTTTTAAAGGACCACTCTAAGCAAATGATGAAAAGAAAACATATATTTTTTTATCTTGCCATAATTTACTGCACCTCCCAAAGCTACCTGCAGCAAAATAAGTACTAATTTTGTTATTATTTTTTATATCCTTGTCTGCCCTCATGGGGGCAGTCATCCTGATTCCTTAGGAAATCTAAATCTGCCCAATAATGCACTATGAGAGCACAGATTGTGGGAATAAGTAGGCCTTCCATTTGCTGTCAGACTAGACTTCCATTCACTTAGAATAAACACCCAAAAACAGTTCATGTGTCATTGACTGTTATGCATTGAGTTTTACAAATGTTGTTTCTACTGACGTACAACACATTCTCTGAAAGAAGCTTGCAAATGTGTCAACAAATTACTGAGATAAAAAAGACCTTTTACAAAGAGCAGTTTTGCAAGTTTTAGTTCCTGGCCAAGTTACTCCTCCCATCTCCTCTCCTTCAGTGAGCTAGAGTCTCATATTTCCAGCTTGGCTAGATTCAACTGATTAGTCAACTTTGCATGACAATAGACATTAAACAAATCACAGTCTGGTGTACCTCTAAAACTGTTCTCTCATATGTCTCTTCAGATGTTCTTTGTGTTTCACTGTTGCAGTCATCACATTTGCTTGCAGTAGCCCTCAGTCGGCCTGATTAACAAAGTCTTGGGTCCTACGTCGGTTGCTGTCTCCTCTTCCGTGATGTCAGGTCATCAGGGGTATAAAACATGCAGCCGACGTCATTACATCAGTCTTTCTTGCGTGCAGTGCCCAAAGCAGTTTGTAAGTTCCGGTCGGCTGACTCCTGAAATTTTCGTTTTCAAGTTTCAGAACCGAAGTCTTCAACTAAAAGCTAAGTACCCCATTAGGGAAACTTTTTCTTGCTCTAATCCGATGTCAGTAAAAGTAAATTATTGCATTTCTTGTGGAAAGCAAATACCTCATAAAGATTTTCTTTCGTACCGTATTCCTTGCCTAGGTCCTGACCACAACGTACCTCACTGTCAGTTTTGTGCCTTATTTAAACCACAAACTATCCGTTGTCGGTATATTTTCGCTTCTAAATATTTTGGTGCTTGGTTTAATTATCCCGATACGTCTTCGGTAAGCCATCCGGCTACGGACATTCTGAAAAAACGCAAAGATAAAGACAGAGACAGGCCGCCAAGATGCCGGTACTCAGTGAGGCACTTTCACAGCTCCTGATACCCTCTACTTCAGATTCGCAGTCCTCTACTGAGACCTATTTGGAGTCCTGTATGCCATGAGATGCTTCAACTGTGGAACCTGTGGATGTCTCTACCTTGGATGGGTCCGGAGCTGCTGTACAGACACCGGCTTCTGATGGTGAATTCAGGCCTATGGACTTGCGTATTAAACCGATGCCATCTTCTTCTTCAAGGCCTAAAACTTGAACCATGCCAAGAAAACTGATGCCCAGACCGCATGGCTAGGCCTCTATGCCTAAAAAACAAATAAGAATGACTGAGGACTATTACTTTATTTAGGGGAAGCCAACCTTCCCCCTCTAAGAGACCTAGGACTGAGTTTGCTTATGATACTTCTGACCAGGATTCTGAAATTTCTGTTTCCTCTGATGACCAGGATTTACCCTTATCTACCTATGAGGATTCTGATGCTGAGGACTCTATCCCCCCCCCCCCCCCCAGAGGATTTCTCTTTTGGTGAAACCTTGCATACTCTCAGGGAGTATTTTCATTGGGAAAGTCAGGATTTCTCTGATTCTAAAAAGAGGCTTAGGGATTTCTTACTCCTGCACCACCACAGGCCTTTAGCTATACCTCCTGTACTGGACATTGTTGATGATGCCTTTTCAGAATTTAGCATGGCCCTGACTCTTTACCTCCTGCTCCCAGTAAACCTGATAGATATTACAGGGTTCCTGACTCTCACGAGTTCCCTTTCAGAAATCCTACTGTGGATCCTGAAACCATTCCACAGGGACCCAAGGGCATTAAAGCTACTACTACCAAAAATCCTACCTCCTCTGACAGAGACTCCAGGGTGATGGATAGATGGGGTAAGAAGTTATACACTTCTGCAACTTTGGCCATTAGGGCCTTGAATTGCCAGTTTCATATGTTAAAGTATCAGCAGCATATTATTGGATTGTTTAAACAGAAAATGATGTTGATTCTTGATTGTGCTGAAAATAAGGATTTACAGGATTTAATGCATTCTGCTGAACAAGTTGGTAAACATACATTGCAATGTGGTTTTGATTCACTAGAGGCATCTTGCAGGGCTGCTGCAACTGGGTCTGTACTTAGAAGGCATGCTTGGCTTAAGGAGCAATCTTTGCCAGATTATGTTCAAGTGCAATTACTGGATGCTCCCTTAAATCAGGACCGCCTGTTTGGGAACAAGGCAGAAGAAGTTCTTAAAAAGATGGAGGAAAAAGCTAAATCTATGTAAAGCATTAAAGGCTTTTTTACTAGTACAACCTCCGAGATTTAGTAGGCATTGGCCTTCTATGAACTGGTCCTTAAATGCCTTTTCCAGACCTTCTCAGTCCAAACCCAGATCCAGCAGAGCATCCAGGCTTTAGTCCCAGGGGATGCACAGGACTAAGCAGTGGAGGGCCTCCACTTCCAAATCTGGGAGTAATAAAACTCCCCCCTATGGTAAGCTGTCTCAATGTCTTTTTTTTAAAACTTCCAAGCACTTCTCAACTGACTGCCCCTTTGGGGGGAAAGATTGCACTTCATGCAAAGAACTTGGGACTCATTACCCAGGACAAATGGGTTTGAAATATAGTGTCCCAAGGATACAGATTTCACTTCCACACGTTACCAACTACAAGTGGTTGGCTGGATCTACCTCCAAATCAGTAGGTAAAGGCCCAAAAGCAAATACTCTCTCTCTTAAGCATAGGGGCTATTCAATTGGTACCAGAAGAGGAAAAGGGACAAGGTTTCTACTCGAGACTTTTCCTGGTACCCAGAAAAGACAATTCATGGCGTCCTATCCTGGACCTGTCTACTCTAAACACCTTTCAGGGAATTCCAAAATTCAAGATGCTGATTCTTCAAAAGGAAGTATACCTGCATATCCCAATCAGGGAATCTTGCAGAAGATACCTACGCTTCAAAGCAGGCTACACTCACTATCAGTTCTCAGCACTACCCTGTGGCTTATCTACTGTGCCCAGAGTATTCACAAAGTGCCTAGCTCCAGTCATTGCATTTTTCAGGCAAAGACATTTTCAAATATACCCATACCTGGACGATTGTCTAATTCTGGCAGAAAAACAGGACATACTTTTGAATCATCTGGCTTTTTACAAAAGGTGATAACTTGTCTGGGGTACACCATAAATGAAAAGAAATCACACCTGGTACCCTGTCAACAAATTATATTCCTGGGAGCAAGCTTGAATACAACTTCCCAGATGGCTTTCCTCATGCCAGAGAAACAAATTCACTTGACAACCTACTTCAAACAAGTGGCCACAAAAACCCTGCTATCTGCAAGGCAAATACTACAAGCCTTGGGGTTCATGGCCTCCTGCATTCATTTAATTCCATATGCAAGACTGCATATGAGGAAACTACAATGGTATCTAAAAAGCATTATGGTGTCAACACTCTCAGGATCTAGAAGCAATGATTCTTATCATACCTTGCCTACGTCTAGGGTTCCTTTGGTGGGCAGAGCCCTGCCACCAAAACAAGGAACTACCATACACACTACCCCCTGCCTCCCAAATCCTAACAACAGATGCATCAGACTATGCATGGGGGGGCACACCTGGCAGGGAAGTGCATTCAGGGAAAATGGAACCCAAGTCAAGTGCACCTGCACATCAATCTAAAAGAAATGTTAGCTGTACAGAATGCTCTGACAGCCTTCAGGGACCACATTCTTACAGGACAATGAATGGTAAAGACAGACAACACCATTGTTATGTGGTACATAAACAAGCAGGGGGGTACACATCCTTACTCCCTCTGCAGACTAGCCATGGCATTGTGGAACACAACCTTGAGCTACCAAGTGCATCTACAAGCTCAGTTCCTGCCAGGAAATCTAAATACACTGGCAGATGGACTAAGCAGAAATCTCATGGACCCACACTAGTGGAAACTGGAACCTAGGATTTTCAACATGTTGACAAGCAAATGGGGGAGCCCAGATATAGACCTGTTTGCCTCCCCCCAGAGCTATCAATTGGAAAAATTTTGCACAAGGACTTCCCACAGACAAGCTTCAAAAGTGAATGCTCTGTCCTTCAGCTGGAAAAATTTAACAGTTTATGCCTTTCCTCCTTTGCCTCTGCTCTCCAAAGCACTACTAAAGATCAAACAAGACAAACCAAGGACGATTTTGATTGCACCAGACTGGCCACGCCAACACTGGTACCCCCTCCTGTGCAGTGTGTCACTGTTGGCCACATGGCACCTGCCTCATACTCCTACCCTGCTGTTTCAGCAGGAGAACCAGATTCTGCACCCTCAGCTTCAAACACTGAACTTAGCAGCCTGGCTAATTACCTCATCTCTCCTTTACCACTCCTCAGTAAACCAGTGATGGATATCAATTAAGAGGCAAGGAGGCCTAGTACTAGAAAATCTTATGCTGAAAAATGGAAAAGATTCTGTGCCTGGAACCAATCTCAAGGGATGTGCACAGCAGTGTCCAATTTGCCTCAGATTTTACAATACTTAACTGAGATGCTTCACAAGGGCCTGTCTTTTTCCTCAATAAAAATTCACGCCACAGCCATTTCAGCTCATTATAATACAGAGCCTCCCCTCTACTCTCATCCACTGCTCAAGCAGTTCCTCAGAGGGGCCAAAATTTTAAGACCACCCAGGAGAGCTCCAACTCCAGCCTGGGACCTTAACTTTGTATTGGAAGAAACCCACCCTTCCTCCTTTCGAGCCAGCTGCTACTGCAGATTTAAAATTCCTTTCTTGGAAAACAGCTTTCCTTTTAGCAATCACTTCAGCATGAAGGGTATCTGAATTACAGGCTCTTGTGGCAGTGGAGCCTTTCATCATCTTTTATGTGTACAGGGTGTCCCTCAGGACCAATCCCTCTTTCATGCCAAAGGTGGTATCCAGTGTGGCCCTTAATCAGTCCATTCATTTGCCAACCTTCTTTCCTAATCCACAGAACAAAGGGGAACAGATACTGCACTCAGATGTGCACAGACAACTTAGATTTTACTTGGACAAGACTAAACCTCAAAGGAAATCTGAACAACTGCTAGTGACATTTGCTGCAGGGACAGAGGGGAAGGCTATTTCTAAGCAAACCATCTCCAAATGGATAGGCCATTGCATTAATTTCTTAAGCACCATGGAAAACCTATCCCACAGGGGATCAGACCCCACTCAACCAGGGCTGCATCTACCTCTACAGCCTTTCTCAGAGGTGTACCTATCATGGACATCCTAGAAGCTGCTACCTGGAGTTCTGTACATATTTTCACCAAGCATTACCATTTGACAATTTTCTCTAAATCCAGAGCTGGCTTTGCCACTGCAGTCTTGCAGGGCCTTATAGCTGGTCCTAATGCTATCTAAATTCCTCCTCCGATCCTTAGCTTTGGGAATCTACCCAAATGTGATGACTGCAACAGTGAAACATGAAGAACATAGTACAGTTGTGTACACTTACCATAAATGTAGATGTTCGAGTGTATTCACTGTTGCAGCCCTGGTTACCCTCCCTCCAGCCCCCTGACTTCTTTTGGCTATACTTCTTCTCTCCTTTACAATGCTTAAAAGCTTTTGGTGTATTTGCTTTTTTGTTGGAGGTATAACCTTGTATATTTATAGATTTAATTGCTTCCCATTGGGGGGCACCTGACATCTGGGGCAAGAAAAACTGATATAATGACGTCGGCTACATGTTATATACCCCTGACGACCTGACATCATGGAAGAGGAGACAGCATTTGACATAGGACCCAAGACTTTGTTAATCAGGCCGACTGAAGGCTACTGCAAGCAGATAACCCAAATGTGATGACTGCAACAGTGAATACACTCAAACATCTACATTTATGGTAAGTGTACACAACTGTAGCATTTCCCAGGAATTATTTAAAAAAAAGGACACACATCAGTCTAGAGTTTAGGTCAATCTATCCATTGCTTAAAATGTACACAGTCAAATATTTGATTTGAGTTGCATTACGGCTGCCCACATGGTTATCTTTGCATAGTTATTCTGTTGTAGCATAGCCTGAACTATGGTATTTAATGCCAAGCTTTACATAACAATGAAGCAATTCTTGGTTTCTTCTTAACAATGGCCTTCCAAGCATCTGATGTGATGCAGCACTTTATGTTACTGTGGTTTTATGTAGTTTGTCTTAGCTTTGTACTTGGAGAGTATCACTCATCCTCTCAGCAACAGAGTCCTGAAGAAAGCTTCCAAATCAGATACTTTTGAAAATAGCAATGCTGCTGATTTAGTAAGCTCACAAAATAAGACTATATGAATAAGCATTCATTTTCTGAAGAAAAAAATAAGTCTTTAATTGCAATGAATGTCATTATTTGTTCATGAGAATCTAACACCTTTTTCAAAAAGCATTATGGAGTATGTCAAAGCAAAAAGTATAAGCCAAAAATAGATGCAGTGTGGGGTATGCTGATAACTGAGCTGAACTCCTAGTTTTCCATCGCAACTACCCCAAATCATACAGGCATGTGCATACTTCATGACACACATGTACTGAAACAGTACCAGCAGCTATAGCAGTGATGCCATTCTCCAAACAGGGCAGTCAAACGTTATACTGACAAAAACACAAGGCAATGTATATATCTCACTCAAGCAATGATGAAATTGCTAGGGACCACATTGAGCACAATTTTACTCTTAATCTCTCCACTTAATAATGCATAACATTCACACCACACTTACAAAGGCACACCTCCACTTCCCAGAAACACACAGCCATCCACACCCATGCAACATACAAGTCAACCTTCTGGCTTTTCCCACTTCTCTGCAAAACAGTGGTGTAATGGCTTTGGCAAATGAAAATTATTGATGGATGTTAGCTCAGGAATCCCATTGTCACCTATTGGAGCCAGTCCACTGCACTTACACAAGTGTCCCCCTCAGCAGGGCAGCAAGCCAGTGTCAGTACTGATTAATACAATATTTAATGCAGATATTAATGCATATATTGCATGGACAGTTTACACATATACCATCATTAAAACAAGATAAATACAATATCATGTAGTAATGAAACATGCTGATGTTACAAGTGCATAAATTCATTATGCACTCATAAAGGAAATGTCAGAGTGGAAACATTCAAATGGTGGATAAAGAGGAGGAGAGGAATAGAGGGAAGAGTGAAAAATAATTGGGATAGATATGGGAGGCAGGAGAAATAATGAATAAAAGCAAAATTATGAGTAAGAGAAATGAAACCAAGGAAAAGGAGAGATTGGACGTATATAGATATTAAAGAAGAAGGATATACAATTTTAGCCAGTAGAACAGCAAGTGCAAAGCCAGGAGTCAGAGAGGCATTTTTCACTTGCAGCTTAAATAAATGAATGCTATGTATTGCCCTGATTGATGTAGGGAATATATTCCAGACTTTTGCTACGCAGTGTGAGTATAAACTTTGAAAGCAGTCTTTGTAAGGCTTATAGATGTCAAGCAGATTTTTTTAAGAAGATCAAAAGTGACAGCTTGGGAGGTATTTGCCCCACGGACTCCCTTACTTAAATATACTAACTGTGTAGTCATACAACAATGGAGTAAAGAAAAAAAGGTCAGTCACTGTTTACATTCCAACATAAAATACAACACTGACACTCTGTAGACCTTATAATTTTCACTCAATCATGATTCAGTCAAATGCAATTTCAGTCAAATGAGGTTGTGAGTTTTGTTCAGTCCACAGTGATTGTGAAATGTGATTCAGTCGAAAGAACCACTGTCATATATAAATGTGTGTGTGTGTGTGTGTGTGTGAGAGTGTGGGCAAGCATGTGTTTGATTTTGTGTGAGTGTGTGTGTGTGTGTGTGTGTGTGTGTGTGTGTGTGTGTGTGTGTGTGTGTGTGTGTGTGTGTATAAGCAAAAACAGGAAAACAGCAGTTTATTTGGACACAGTAGCCATACAATACTATGTTGTACACAGCTGGCCACTGTGTCATGGTCATGTGACATTCTGGATCTGTGTGTGTGTGCGTGTGTGTGTGTGTACATGTGTGTGTGTGTGTGTGTGTGTGTGTGTGTGTGTGTGTGTGTGTGTGTGTGTGTGTGTGTGTGTGTGTGTGTGTACATGTGTGTGTGTGCGCGTGTGTGTGTGTGTGTGTGTGTGTGTGTGTATACATACACTTGGGTGCGTGTCGGTGTGTAATTATTGCATATATATCGAGTAACAGAATTGTGGAGCAATGCTGGACTGACACTGGCGTGAAGCTTAACTTGGTTGATAGTAGTGTATCAGTACAATGGACTTGCTGCAATGGCTGTGAGGTGTCCTGAGCTGACATGTGCCAATAGTTTTTGCACCTCTTAGCCATTACAACACTGTTTTGGGGAGAGGGTGTCAAAATCCCACTGTTCACCATGTGTATTGTGCATATTTGTGTGTTTGTGTGTGTTTGCTAGTCAAAGTGCAATGGCCAGCAAGATCTGCAGCTGTTGACTGACAAGTACTGACATGCCGATGGGTAGCAGGTGTCATAGGACTGGATTTGGCTACAAGTGTAGTTACATTGACCAAACAGATTTACCCATATTAACTGTGTATCATTGTTTTGTGTGTTTGTGAGTGTGTGTGTGTGTGTGTGTGTGTGTGTGTGTGTGTGTGTGTGTGTGTGTGTGTGTGTGTGTGTGTGTTGTAAAAGAACTATGGAGCAAATCTGCATTGACACCTGCTTGCTGCCCTGCTGTGGGGTACACTTGTGTAAGTGCAGTGAACTGGTTCCAATAGGTAGGGATGGGAGTCCTGAGCTCACATCCATCAATCATTTTTATTTGCCAAAGCCATTACAGCAGTATTTGGCAGAGGGATGGAAAAAGCCTCAGAGTTGACTGGTATGTTGTGTGGGTGGCTGTGTGTTTGTGGAAAGTGGAGATGTGCCTTTGAAAGAGTGGTGTGAATGTTATGCATTGTCAAATGGACAGATTAAGAGTAAAACTGTGCTCATTGTGGTCCCTACCAATTTCATTATTGCTTGACTGAGGCATATACATTGCCTTGTGTTTTTGTCAGCACATTATTTGACTCCCTGTTTGGAGTATGGTATCACTGCTACAACTGCTGGTACTGTTTCAACACGTGTCATGAAGTATGTACACACCTGTGTGATTTAGGGTACTTGCAATGGAAAATGATGACTAGGAGAGTCATCTCACTTATCAGCGTACCCTACAAGTGTCCCCATTTTTGGCTTATACTTTTGCTTTCACATACTATAGTCCACAATGCTTTTTGAAAAAGATATTAGATTCTCATGAACAAATAATGACATTCATTGCAATTAAAGATTTCTTTTTTTTTCATCATAAAATGAATGCTAATTCATGTAGTCTTATTTTGTGAGCTTACTAAATCTATAGTTTTGCTATTTTCAAAAGTATCGGATTTGGAAGCTTTCTGCAGGAGTCTGCTGCCGAATTAGATTTTTCTCTTATGTTAAAAATAACCCGCATAATGTGTGTCAATCATAGACAGTGCAAATATAGGTGGAGAGCAGAAAGATCCTCTGTTTGTCAGTATAATAGCTAAGATATTAACCTATTTAGCTTCATGTCATACTGTTTTTCCAGATTATTTGGTTAACTTTGTCATTTAATATTTGGGCATATTTATCTGGTGTTGATAACTTTACTCAGTCATGTTTGTGTAGTTAAAATTCTCCTTATAGTCTGCATTCTCCTTGATTTACACATCCTGGTGTTTAGTCAGGTAAGCCTCGAGAAAAGTGCATGGTATGCTCCTGCATGATACATAATAGTATGACAATTGTTATGTAGCTGATACTTATATATTTGATTCTAAAACAATGACATTTAGGACCAAAGAGCATTTTGATTGAACTGAAAGTGGCACAATTAGATACATTATTAAATATATTCATTTGTAATACACAACTGAAATGATGATTTTATATTATAGTTTTATTTAATTTCCATTTTAAGGCATCCATTGGACAGCGCAGTGGTGCAGCGGTGGTGTTGTCACCTCACAGCAAAAGGTTCTCCAGTTAGATTCTTGGCTGGGGTGCCTTCTGTGCAGAGTCTGCATGTCCTCCCTGCGTTCATATGGGTTTCCTCTGGGTGCTCCGGTTTCCTCCCACGTTACAAAGACATGCATCTGGAGCCTTTCTTCCCGGGCCTCTGCTGAAAAATGGCTTTGTTCCAAGTCGGACTTTCCCGGTTAACAAATATAAAATAAAATTTTACTTTGATTTGCACTGCAGAAAGGGATACTGATTTGAATTTCTAACTTGTACTAAAAGTGAGTGTATCACTTTTTACATGTACATTCAAGAAACCGTGCAATACAAAACTATGCATTTTATCCTATGCTGTTCCTGCTAACAATAGCTCTGTGTACAGAAATATTTTTTTTTCATCTTAGTAAGGCAGGTGTGTATGGATTTCACAGATCAGCATACATGGAAGTAACTTGGAAGCAGGCTTTCTGAATAGCTATAATGCCAATGCAGTTGTTAGTTTTCCAGTGCTTTGTGGTACTATTCATTAATTCAGCAAATTTTGTCAAGAATAAACAAAACGTGACTATATATATATATATATATATATATATATATATATATATATATATATATATATATATTTTTTTTTTTTTTGGGGGGGGGGGCTAAGAGCTGTACTACTCTGAAACTATGTGGAAACTATGTGTTCATACTCCTGCACACTGAGGTTATAGCACCTCAACGTAAAGGGGATACTTCATTTTGCAAAAGCCTTGCATATCTTTTAATCCAATACTATGTGAGCATTTGATTATTTAGGGTGTGATGGTGGAAGGACACAACCCTTCCAGTAAATGCAGAATTCTTTGTACTATACCATTGGTTTTGCTGAAAGCTTTGGCATAATTTGCAAAGTACAAGTTTAAATATAATATTCATGTTCTGTTGATTTTCAACTCCTGTCTCTGTAAATGTGGTGCAGCAAATTAAGTAAATCACTCCTCTTCAGCCTCGTTCCTGCTGAGTTCCCTCCATATCCTCCTCCTCCTACCTGTAGTGTAACTCACTTTCTTCTCTCTTTTGTTATACCCCTTCATCTTCAACTACCCTTTATTCTATTTCTCAAATCTAGCTGACTCGCCACTATACTGCCTGTAAGACATTTTGTTTTCTGTGAAAATAACAACAGTATGGCTGTCTGCATATTTTATCAAATCTGAAATGCACTGTTTTATATTATTGCCTTTCAAATGTTAGTGCCACTCTATTACTGTTGTTTTTACATTGGAGCCATTCTCCCCAGGCCTCCACTGAAAATGGATCCTGTGCCCAGTTGGACTTTTCCTGGTAAAACAATAAATAAGTAAGTAAATAAATAACTGTATTTTTACATATTTCAGCTTTCTGAGTATTCATAGATTATGATATGTCATTATGATAATCAACAGCAAAACATTCATCATTCTGTTAGCTACCATTTCAGTGTTATTATGCTTATTATTGTATTTTCTAATTTCAAGTTGTTTTTCTTGGCTTTCAGATCTTTCAAGTTTTTTTTCTCTTTTTATGAAATACTGAGACACTGTCTCCTACCACATCAGATAAGCATCGATGAATAGAAATATTCCCTGGATTTTGTGATATACTTTTAGACTTTTCAGCAATGTTTCAATAATAATAATACAAATCTCAACATTCTCCGAGGAGGATAAAACTTCTGAATCATTTAGCAAAGACACCTTCAACTCTCTCTCTCTCTCTCTCTCGTTAACTAAAGTGTTGCTCAAGTTTTTTTCTGGAATTTAAAGAGGTCTAAAAGAAACAGTATGGCAGGCAGCACACAACACAATGGTTAGTTTTACTGCCTGGATCTTTGGTTCAGTGATCAGACAACATGCTTTTCGTGAAAAGTCAGCATGCCCTCCTTGTGTCCTTGTAGGGTTTTGCTTGGGTCTCCAGTTACTTTCCTCATCATAAAATATGTAGATAGGTGATTTGGTGGATACAATGCCTGTAGGTATGGGATGATCTGTGAGTGAGCATGTCTGTGCTCCTTAAAATGGACTGCTATCCCATTAAAGGATAATTCTTTGCCTTATGCCCATTGCTTGTGGGACAGGATCTTGCCCCTACCCACAACCCTTAATAAAATACAGGAGGTATTCTAGAATGAATAAACAAGGGAATGAATGAATGTATAATATGGGGTGGACAATTTCCATTCAGTATTTCTACTCCTTGGATGCAAAGCATTCCAGAGTTTTGTACAACTCATTCTAGGCTGATGGTGATTATCCTGTCTATAAAACCAGCTTGGTAGCCACTGACTGACTGCTACAATTTTATCTTGATATGCATGCGCAGTATGAGGTGATGGGAGAATTGTAAGATGTGCTTTTCTCATACTTTCTGAGATGATCAGTAGACCAACCATATCTTGTTTTATATGCAAGAGAGAGGACATCCTTAGATTATTCACTCTGGTGAGAGCAATGTGTCATAATAACCCTTAATCTTTTTTTTTCAAACTAGTTACTTGTGATGACCATAAGTGTCACAACATCTTTGCATAGTCTGCTGACATTTCCTTGTTTTTGCACAAAATGTAACAAATAAATATAATCTTTTGGGGGTTGTTTCATATAAATAAGCATGTTTTCCTTGAGACTGAGTCAGTTTTTGAGTGCTTCATATAACCATCATCTATCAAGTATTTGTGCATTAGCTTGAGTAATGCCGCCACATGCAGTCAAAAGTAAAACCATTTCTGCTTATTGTGTATTGTTAGTCATCAATGTACTTCAGCTTTTGTCAGCGTGCCATTTAATTGTAATGTTCTGTAGTAAGTTTTATTTTAAACGTTTAAAGGAAAACATTGCATTGGTAGAAATTCAGAATATAGTTGGTAATACAGCAAAATCCTAATATGTGAACCCTTTTAAGAACTATTTTAGACCCGGTACAGCTAATCTTTATTTAGCTTACTTGTGGCAATTAAAACACCAGGGAATGCAAGCTAAATGATAAAATACAAGAAAACTGGTTAGTGACATATTTAGTTTTGCCTACGTCAGTGCAGAAGTACTGCTTAAAAAAACACATCATCTTTACTCCCATAACAGTATTTCTGGCAGATATCTGGAAAAAAACTGTCATTACTTTAAACACAAAAAAAAAGTTTCCAGATTCGAAGCATTTAACCTATAACCTCTACCATGTTTCATACGTACATAAAGGTTTTTTTCTGCCCTAACTTGTAATGTTTACAATTTAAGGAAATAATTGAGTAAAATAACAGTATAAAGCAATGTCAGAACAAAAAAGTCAAGATTTATTCCCACAATAGTTTATTCTGTTAGATATCTGAAGACATTTGTCACTTTACATGCTATATGATCTGCCTATGTGATCCTAACCTCTATTTCAGATACAAAGTTTTTTACAGTTTGCCGTTTTAGATGCTAGAGAGAGAGAGTGTGGCAATACTTAATTCATTTCATCTTTATTAGTTGTCTGTGAGAGGGTAATGAGATTTATGGCTTCTCCCAAGACATGTAATGTTTGCTGCTGTTAGAATTTAGTTCTGGTGTTTCTATGAGACCAGGCTTTGTTAGCAACTGTTCATGTAATATTATTCAGCACTATTTTGCCTTTTTCCTCTTTTATTAACTTTGCTATAAAAATTACATTTTTTTTCTGAACCTGGTGGGTATTTATGCATTATTGAAGCTAACTAGCTGGTACACTGAAGAATGGAACAAAAAGTCACTATATGAAGACACAAATCCATCGTCAGGAAAAAACGACTTTAATGCAGCAAAGCTTTTGGTTAAACACCCTTCCTTTTAGCATTGAGGAAGGTTTTTAACTGAAAGCTTTGCTGCATTAAAGTGTGTTTTTCCTGATGGTGGATTTGTGTCTTCATATTTATGCATTATAACAGGTCAATAGTTAGAACTCCGAGTGTTTCTACAATGTAATATTTACTGATTCAAAGACTTAGTGAACTTGCCAGGTTAATAATGCCATCTTGAGCACTCATAAAAGGCATGTTGGCACACCATCTTTGATAATGAATCCTTTATAATGTTTTACTCAAGCTAACCTCCTTTCTCTTATCAACAATGCATAGCTGTATGCATCCATTTAAATTATGCTGTAACACTCTTTCTCAGGATACCGTAATACACACTTGTAACTGCTTACAGAAAATGTACCTTATTACGTTTTTCTTCATCACTACATACACCTCTTTGAAAGTTTTGCTAGATAGAATAAAGGCAAGGACATTTTCAATAGATTTACTTTTATCATTTATTTAGAGACAGAACAGAACGACAATGATTTAAGTGCATATAATTTTAACTGATTCCTATGATGTGTATACTATTTACTCCCGATTATTAAATGCCCTGCTAGCAACTGAATGATAAATAGAATACTACAGCCCTCCCTTTGCTAGCTGATAGCTTACCTGCTAGCTCTAGCTGCTCAGTGTTGCTTCATGGGAAACTAACACAGTATGGCTGCATTTCATCAAAATTATTTTTAATCCAGTGGTAACAGTGCAAAATGCATGCTTACATTATACTAAGTTAGCTTAATGCTGAATGCGTCTAAAATTTTAGTAAAGCTTGCATAGTACATGTGCTTGCAGTATTGTCTTGATTAGTGTAAATTTGAAGGGAACAACAGAATAAAAAAATGTTAGATAATTTGTTAAGAAGCAAAAGGAAGTGATGCAAATAGGTGCATGTAAATAAATCTTGAAGTCTCAGGACCAATGTTTTACAGAATACCCATTTTATATTCCAGAGTGGAACATGCGTCTCCCTGCAACTCGTTGAATGTACACCTAACATCTTAGAAATTGGTAGCAGTCAGGATGAAATCAAAAAGCAATTACAAGATCATGAAATGTTGTTGATCAAACTTAAGGTAAGGTCATCAGATATACATTGACGTAGCAAATTAAAGCAGTTATTTAATAATGAAGACCACGACTATGCATCTGCATACTGTAATACCTGGAGGATTAGGTTTTGGATTATAATTTCTGTATGTTCCACAATATTGCTAGCTACCAGTAATTAAACACTTCCTTATTTCTGGTGAACATATCTTGTAAAAATACAGGTAAGAAATACTGTTTGGTAGGTTCACAACAAAATGTCATTCACTTTGTAAAGACAACTTGACACCTCACCTGCATCACTTACGATTTATTGTAACACAGCCTAACATTTAGATACTTGTTCACTTAATTATTATTTGGTACTCATATTTGACCTATTACAGATATTTTGCAGGAGATTTTTACTTACTATGACTTTAATTTACATTTATTGACTTTTCCACGTGTACTTCTCTGTTTTTATTCTCTCACCTGCAGTTTTACATTATAGCTATTTATTTTTGACTTCTTCCGGGAGGTCTTTTGAACAAATTTACTTGCTGGGTTAACAAAGGAATAAATAAGAAAAGCTGATAAAAAATAAATCAATCATCATCAACATGTTTCATTTTTATCACATTCATTGATTAAGTCATTCATTCATTCACTCAGTCATTATCTAACACCTGCTTTATCATGTTTGCAATCACAGTGGAGTCAGAGGCTTATCCTATCATTCAATAGTCAAAGAGGCATGGGCAGAGACACTAATCATGAATATGATGCCAGGCTATTATAGACATATTACAGACAGGCAGACACACACATACACGCAAACATGCATACTCTATGTTTTTCACCAGACAGTATTTTAAACAGTTTACACCATTGGTAGCAGAAGTGCTCACTTTGTGTGTGATCTGACAGTGCTGATGCATGAAGCGCGTGTAAACAACTTAGAACTGCAAGGCACAGAACCTCATTCCTGTTATATTAAGACTTTATTTCCATTACATAACGTTTTACAGTAGTGGTACAGATTGAACATAAGATACAGAACAGTGGAAACTAAATAAATAAATAGCTTTTGAATGGAGAGGAACTCCTGGAAATTTTTACTATGTGTTTTCAAACACACATCTCTGAGGCAGAGAGATAATATGAAAAGCTCAGTAAGTCCATACAATTTCTGTTTTAATATAGCCCTGGGGTATTGTTGCCTTATACAAGTAGAAAACACTCAATAACAATTCATATTTTACTCTTAGAGCAGGCAGATATAACACCACAAAAAAGAATAACATTGTGAAAGAAAATGAGAATATAATAAACACATTCATTACAGGCTGAACAAATATACTTTGGGTACTGTAATAGACCTTACAATCATTTGGAAACAAAGGTTATAACAAAAAATAATGTAACTGATATGTTGGATGGCATCTATTTCCTCCATTGATTTAAGTTACTTGTAGTACTTGAATTTCTTAAATTCAGAGTTTGCAGGCATTGATAATGTTACAATAATGTATTTTATTGCCAGCTAGTAGAACAACAGGATGTTTTTTCTTTATGTATAACTGTAGTTTAGATATTATTTTCTATCTGACTGTCATGTATATTTTTCTACAAGGGATCACATATTTTATCCTAAGGTAACACATTTGGGTAGATAATTCTTAATTATTGCTATGGTTGAAGGTGCTTACAAATATTATAATCACAAAGTGAAACATGTTAAACTAAACAAAAAAAAAAGGATTGCACACTACTAAATATAACATGGCACAATGTATACAAAAATATTTTTACAAATCTACAATGGCGATGAAGATGACAAAGTTAGAGTTATGGTGTATAGAGTCAGAAAAACTTGCAAAAACACAGCCAGCTGCAAGATGATTAGAAAACCATTATAAGTTCATAGGTAGTTACTGGTCATGCAGTCAAGGAGACCACTGAGGAGCCAAGAGTTATTTTCAAATTGCCCAAGGGCACTGTTTGGTTAAGTGACTTGCTCAGAGTCACACAACAGACAGATGGAGGCTGAGAGAATCAAACCCTGGACTCAAGAAACAGCTCTTTAACATGGCAGAGACTTAATCCTCTCTGCTGATTACTAGAGAAAAGTAGCAAGTTGGTAAGCAACCTGTCTCATGTTATAACACTGCAGTTTCCCATAGCCCTTTGGAGATGGGGTTCAGATGGAGAAATGATAAAATCAGCAAGCAAAGAAAGCGCTGGAAATGAATTAATCCTCAAGTCTTGGTGAGTACCTTCATGAGGTGGACCCTGCTTTTTTTCAAAATTTCAACAAGATGACACAGATATATAGGCTGTATTTAATATAGCCTATATCATGGACATAAGTAGGTTAAAAAATAAAAAAGACAGATGGGTGCAAAATTGCCAGGATAAAAAAGTGCCTAATGCTCTTAGGTACACTGGTGCTAGGAGTGGAAAAAAGTGACAGTTTAGAATCTTCAAACCATGGAAACATTCCTAAAATAGGGTTAGGTCAGACTCAGGGGGAGGATGGCCCCCCTGTTGTAGAAGGAAATAGTAATCGACCAAAACCATAAAAACTGACAGTCCATCAAAGGAGCCATAAAGATGATAAAGTAGACTATTGAGGATAAGAAAGAAATGATGTATTGCTACTATTATGCACGAGGCCCAGAATTTCTGGATAGACGATATTCAGAAAGATTAAGAGAAAAATTAGAGGAAAGAAAAATACTTGCACAGGAAGAACTGTAAAAAGCTTCAAATGAAAATATGTATTCATTTATACAACAGATTCATGAAAAACATTACATAGACCAAGAGACCTTGGGCCATTTGGAAAAAGAAGCGACAGCGGAAGTGCGAAAATATAAACAACAAAACTCAGAGAATTTTGAAAGGTATGAAAAAGAAACATGGACACGGGAAAGAAGGAGATATATTTTATGGTATAATATTTATTCAAAGAAGAAAGCCAAATTAATCAATACAAGAAAAGCAGCATAAAAGATGTTCATAAAGAAATACAGACAAAGGCACCCAGATTGATAAAATTCACAATACAAAAAATAAGATTACAAAGGAGGAACATAGAACAGAAAATTGGTAAAGTAGAAATTAAACAAATAAAAGCTGAAGTTATGGAACACTTGTAAAGTGAAGGATTTAGTGTAAAAAGTCTAATACAGGTCATGTCACAGCATGGCGGAGCAATAAGTCCCCAAAATAAGGCAAAACAGTTGTAGCAGTAGACATCCGAAGAAGAAATACAGACATAGGAAAGAAAAAGAGATTTAATATGGTATAATATTTATGCAAATGAGAAAGCAAAACTAATCAATACAAAAAAAAAAAACAGCACCAAAGATATTTGTAGACAAATACAGACAAAGACACCGGGGTATGGAAAATTTGCAATACAAAAAATAAGAAAACAAAGGAGAAAATAGAAAATTAGAGACTTGCTTGGCTACAAACATCTGCATTACAAGCTGAAGCTAAGTGAAACTTGCAGTAGTGAATTGTAGTATTTTGTTAAGTACAAACTTGCAGTTTTAAAAGTACTGTATTTTCATTTTTTTCTGTTTCCTAATTGTGTGTTTCTGAACAGTGTGCTGTGTGTCTCTCTCTCTCTGCAGTTCCCCACCCACCATCCCTGTTCTTGTGTTGGCATTAGTGTTGGTGGCTCTGGAATTGCCCGCCCCTCCTGTAAGTCTGTATTAGAACACTCCTCCTGGGTCCACATCATTTTCTCACTTAACTGAGTACAGTGAGATCATATTCTGAGTCTAGTGTTCATACAGAGAGAAGATTTGAGAAGGCCAGCCCACTTAGGTTCTTCCTTCCTCTCTTGTTGCACTAAAAAAAAAAAAAAATTTTGCACTTTATTCATTTGCTTTTGCTATAGCTGTGTTTCCTCCTACTCTATTTTGCTTTTCTTAAAAGTACTCAATTTTATTTATTCTGCTGCAATTATAACTGCTTGGTTGTAGCCTGATTGAATTGTGACTGTTATTCTAAGTCTTTTGGTTTAAGCACTTGGGCTTCATACAGACTGTTTTACTTTAAGAAGGTTTGTGGTCTGCACTGTTGTGGCAGGACAGGTAGCTGACATCCTTCTAAGCTGGGAATTGCTGATTGAAAGCCCAGTGTCTGCTATTCTAAAAGTGTATTTGTTCTGGCTTAAGCACTTGGGCTTCAGGCCAGTTATTTTACATTAAGAAGGTTTGTGCTCTGCACTCTTGTGGGAAGAGAGGCTGGATTCTGCCCTTCTGAGCTGGGAATTTCTGGTCACAGGCTTATTGTGACTGCTTATTTGAAATGTTTCTTTCTGAAATTGGTACACCTTGTTGCTGTAGCATAGACCAGATTCAGGCCTGCTGAATCTTGCTTTGTTTGTATAAATTGAGGCACTGATCCACGCCATCTTTCTTTGGAGAAGGTTCCCCTGCATCCTAGTAAGCAGGAGTGTGCAGTTAGAACTTGTCTGATTGAAGACTGTTGGAACAGGGCTCAGTTTTGAGCTTTTTTCTGGTTAATTGGGTAACTTGTTTAAATCAGTTTGTTTGTTTTCTATTGTTTTATATATATATATATATATATATATATATATATATATATATATATATATATATATATAGGTTCATAGGTTCATAGGTTCATACTAGGCTATCTGCCCTAGGGCATTTATAAGCCTAGCCAGAATGTGTTTGGCTTTCGCCACCCATTTTAAATTTATTTTGCTATGCCCTTTTTCAAGGTTAGTATACTGTGCCTCTGTCTAACAGTGACACAGAAGTGATACCGGGTAAACCTACGATCTCCCATCCACTCATCAAGATTCTTCTTGAAGAGAGTCAATGGGGACTCTGCCTAACCTGGACTGGGATTTTATTCCAGAGTGAAGGGAGCCTCTGGGTTATGAATCTGTCCCTCCAGCATGTCCTATTTATTTCAGTGCTGAGGTTCAAGTCTCTCGGCGTGGCTCGATGGGATTTGGATTTTCTGAGGTGCAGCATGTCCATTAATTCCGGGTTGGACATGGCTTTATCGTCAGGCACAGATCGCCTCTGAACAGGCGGTATGCCACTGAGTAGAGCTGGAGTTTCTTTAACCGGGCAGCATATGGCATCTGTTTGAGCCCTTTGATCCTCTTGGTGAGGTACTTTTGGGGTCTTTCCAGTTGCTGCAGGTGTCTGGTAAGGTACATCCCAAAAGGGGCATTGTACTCAATTATGGGCCTGATGAGGGATGAGTAAAGAGGCACAATGACCTCCCCTGATCTAGATGTGAATCCCTTCATGATTAGGTGGGCTATATAAAATGTTTTTCTAACCACTTTGGCCACGTGGTTGTCAAATGAGAGATTGCTATCAACTTGGGTCCTCAGGTCCCTAATTACTTCTTCTGTACTTAATGGATTACCACCTATGTAGTAATTTGTGGGCACTTTGTTTTTGCCAAAGGGGATGACTATACACTTTTTGACATTTAGCTTGAGGCCATGGCTCTGGCACCAGTTGTCTGTTTCTATGAGGCCCTTTTGGAGGATGCTTGTGTCGGCTGGAGAGTTGATTATGGCGCCCAGTTTGCAGTCATCTCCGAACTTGGTCAGCCACAGTCCTTCCGTGTTGGCCTGTACCTCCGAGAAATATATACCGAACAAGAGAGGTCCCAGGACTGAGCCTTGTGGGACACCACTTGTAACTGGTTTGGAGTCTGACATGGCTCCAGCAATTCTAACCATGTGGGTTCTGTCCTTGAGCCAGTTTGCAATCCATCTAGTGACATAGGGGTTTATATTTAAGCTGGTGAGCTTATCTATAATGCCCGAGTGGGGTATTGTATCGAAGGCTTTTGCGAGGTCCAGGTAGGCTGTGTGGACCACCTTCCCTCGTCAATGGCCTTGGTGACTGTTTCAAAGAAATCAACCAGGTTTAAGAGGCAGGATCTGCCCTTAACAAAGCCGAACTGGGTAGGATCCAGTGTTTGTAGGTCCCCAATATCTTTATTTATGAGGTCCATGATGATCCTTTCCATAGCTTTGCAGACCAAGCTAGTCAGGCTTATGGGGCGATAGTTTCCAGGATCCGTTGAGGCACCACCTTTATGGAGAGGGACCACTGTTGCTGTACGCCACTCTTTGGGCACATATCCTGTAGTAAGGCTGAGATTGAACAGTAGTTTTATGTTTGGGTTTAGCTCTTCTTGGAGTTCATGTAGGACGCAGCCCGGGACACAATCTGGTCCCATTGATGCTGTGTTTTTTGCTTTGGAGAGGGCGGCTCTTACCTGAGCATCTGAGATGTCAGGGGGGCAGCACTCTGCTGGGATAGATATTTGCCCTTTTGGTGGGGAGGGGTGAGAAGTTTGCGCTGAACCTGTCAACTAGGATGTTGGCAATGTCTGTGGGTTCGGTGTATTTTTTGTCATTTTGGACTAATTCTGAGCATATCTGGGAATTACCACCCAGGTTCCTAACATAACTAAAGGAAGCCTTGTGATTATCCTTAGTGTCCTGTGCAATTTTTCTCTCGAAGCTGGCCTTAGACAATTTTATGTGTGCTCGTAGTTTTTTGCTAATACTGATCAGTGATGCCTTCCCTTTTTGGGATTTTGCTCTATCATTTAGTAGCTTCCTCCTTCTATTGTATAGTTTGTTTATGGCTGGGGTCCACCAGACAGGGCGTCTGCCTTTGGAGGATTGGGTCTTGGTTTTATTTGGGATCGCATGATCCATGCATTCCTGAAGGTGTTCATAGAATGCGTTTATAAAGGATTCTGCAGTCTGGGCAGTATTTTCCACAGGCTCGGGGGCTTTGAAGGATTCCACCTCAGTTTTGAGGAGTGTGAAATTTGCTTTAGAGAAGTTTTTCACTGTGGTTTTCTGGGCAGGGGGTGGGGTCGGGATGTGAATATCCAGTGAGATTAGTTTATGGTCTGATCTTACCAGTGAGGGATACACTTCTGGTCTGGAGCATAGAGTCCCCATGTTGGTGATGATTAGGTCCAGTATGTTTTCCCATCTTGTGGGAGTGGTAACAAGTTGTTCCATAGCATTTGAGTTTATAAATTCTAGGAACCTTTGGGCTAGGGTGTTGGAGCTAGAGTAATGCTCCCAGTCTATGTTTGGGTAGTTGAAGTCGCCCAATATATATAAATTGCACTTTATTCATCTGCTTTTACCTTATTTGTGTTTCTTCCTACTTTATTACTGGGGGCATTGACTACAACTCTGATCTGTGATATATAACAATAATTATCCTTTTTATGTGCTTTTAAACTTTTTTTTGAGTGTATCTGCTTTATTTTCTGAAAAAAAAAAAAATATATATATATATATATATATATATATATATATATATATATATATATATATATATATATATATACTTATGTCCCACCTTTCTAAGCTAGTATAGTCCAGTTTTCAGGTTAGTGCTGAATTCAGGGCTGTGTTACAAATCTCTGTGTTTGCCCATACCTTACTTGGATAGAAGGAAGTTTCTCTGTTCACCTGTGAGAGAGGGGAGCTTTGAGCAGCCTATCTGTCCCTGGAGGAGTGGTTTCAGCCCAGAAATTAGTAGTTTATTGGCCCTTTTAGGCTAATTTCTACCTCTTTCATTTCCCTGCTATAAATACCATATTTGCCTGGTTTTGCACACTGGGCAGCACCGGTTAGCTAGGGTAAAACTATTCCTGGCTCCACAAAGTCTCCTCTTTAATTTTTCCCTTGGAACTAGACAAACTTTCAACTTAAGCATTCAAGCCTTTCATTTCTCAACCCAGCATTTGCTCAAAACTTATAGCAAGCACTTATAAACCCTAGCACTAGACCCTCCTGTACTGTACAGAAGGACAAGGCTCTCTATTCAACCTTACCAGCCATCCAGTAAAACAGTTCACTGTACCTATCCAGGCATGTCCAAATGGCAGTTTCAGGTGTACTCTGCAGTCCAACTGGTGAATCTGGGAATTTTGAGGCAATGATACAACTGCCTCATGTACACAGACCACCCCCTCCTCCTACCACCAAGCACTAATACATATGAGAGATGCAGTTATACAGCCAAACTAGAGGCTAAGCTCTCTCAACCCAAGACTGGATCAGACAGTCAAGAGGAGAAGGGAAATACTTGCATCACACCACCAGTCTTACATAGACCCATTAAACCAGCACTGGCAAAAAACACATATAAATACACAAAAACATGCTCGGAGGCTCTAAATAAAAATCTGCAAAACCAACAGAGACCTCCAATGCAAACATCCAAGCAACCTCCACCCCAAACACAAACCATGAAACACATACTTCACAAAACCAGTGTGCCATGTAATCACAGCCCTTAAGGCAAAATAACATACCCAGCATACTAGTAATAGGTGACTCTATAGTCAGGCACACTGACGTCCCACTCACTAGGCTGAATAAGGAGAAGGTTACTGTTAGCTGCCTGTCGGGTGCCAGGATCTGCCACATAACACAAGCACTCAGGTCACTCCAGAACAAGTACAAATATGACTCTGTCATTGTCCATGTTGGTGTGAATGACCTGAGCTGTACCTCCCTGGACTACATGAAAAGAGACATGGAAGAGCTCTCTGATCATGTAGCCCAGGCCGGTATGACCCTGACCATGAGCAGCATCCTGCCCTCACCAAGAATGATACCACGGTATAAAGAAAAAATTCTCAATTTCAACAATTGGCTAAGTTTCTGGTGTCATTCAAAGGGGATCCAGTGTCTGTCTGCCTGGGATGACATGCTCGACAAGCCACACTGCTTTGCTAGAGATGGCTTGCACCTGTCACCCTTAGGAGGAATGTTTAAAAGCCCCCATGCTGAAGGATAACACTGTCCAAGCTGCAAAATTATTTACTAATGCATTCTACAGGCAGCTACAAGAATGCATGGATCGTGCCATCCCAAGCAAAACCAAGACTCACTCCTCCAAGAAAAGGAAACCAGTCTGGTGGACTCCTGCCATAAACAAGTTATACAATAGAAGGAGGAAACTAGTACAGAAAAGGGAAAAATCCCAAGAAGGGAAGACATCACTGATCAGTATCAGCCAGAAACTACGATCCCTCATAAAATCATCCAAGGCGAGCTTTGAAAGAAAAATTGCCAAGGACTCCAAAGTTAACCACAAGGCATTCTTTAGCTATGTCAAGAATCTAAGTGGCAATGCTCAGATCTGCTTGGAGTTAGTGCAGAATGGCACAAAATACACTGAACCGACCGATATCGCCAACATCCTGGCAGACAGGTTCAGCGCAAACTTCACCCCATGTCACCCCCAAAAAGACCCATAACCATACCAGAAGAATGTAGAGTCCCTGAAATCACAGACACTCAGGTTAAAACAGCCCTCTCCAAAGTCAAAAACTCAGCATCAATGGGACCAGACAGTGTCTCAGGCTGCATCCTACATGAGCTCAAAGACGAACTAACCCCTCACCTCAACACGCTGTTCGACCTTAGCCTCTCCACAGGCTACATACCCATAGAGTGGCGCACAGCAACAGTTATCCCGGTCCACAAAGGTGGAGCCACAACAGACCCTGGGAACTGTCACCCTATATGCCTGACTAACTTGGTCTGCAAGACTATGGAGCGCATCATCATGGAACTCATTAACAGAGACACTGGGAACCACCAAATACTGGACCCTACCCAGTTTGGCTTTGCTAAGGGCAGATCATGCCTCCTAAACCTGGTGGACTTCTTTGAGACAGTTACCAAGGCTATAGATGAGGGAAAGGTGGTACACACAGCCTATCTAGACCTTGCTAAGGCCTTCAACACCATTCCCCATTCTGGTATTATAGACAAACTCACCAGCCTGAACATAAACCTCTATGTCACAAGATGGGTTGCCAACTGGCTCACAGGCAGAACCCACATGGTGACAGTTGTGGGAGCTAGGTCCGTCTCTAAACCGGTTACAAATGGTGTTCCCCAGGGTTCGGTCCTGGGACCCCTCCTGTTCGGCATATACTTTTCAGAGGTACAGGCAAGCACAGGAGGACTATGGTTGACCAAGTTCGCAGACGACTGTAAACTAGGGGCTATAATTGACACTTCAGCTGACACAGACTTCCTCCAAAAGGGTCTCACTGAGACGGATACCTGGTGTCAAAATCATGGCCTCAAGCTAAATGCCAAAAAGTGCATAGTCATCCCCTTTGGAAAAAACAAAGTATCCACAAACTACCTCATAGGTGGCAGTCCCCTAAATACGGAAGACATAATAAGGGATCTGGGGACCCAAGTAGATAGTAATCTCACCTTTGAAAATCACATTGCCAAACTGGTTAGAAGATCCTTCTACGTGGCCCACCTAATCACAAAAGGGTTTGCATCCAGATTAAAAGAGGTCATTGTGCCCCTCTACTCATCAGTCATCAGACCCATCTTAGAGTACAATGCCCCATTTGGGATGTACCTTACAAGACACCTGCAACAGTTGCAAAGACCACAGAAGTACCTCACCAAGAGGATCAATGGCCTCAAACAGATGCCCTATGCAGCTCGACTGAAGAAACTCCAGTTGTACTCTGTTGCATACCACCTACTCAGAGGTGATTTCTGCCTGACATACAAGGCCATGTCCAACCCAGAATTGATGGACATGCTCCACCTAAAGAAAACCTTATCCCCTCAAGCCACATGCTCTAGGGATCTAAACCTTACCACAACAATAAATAGGACATGCTGGAGGGATAGATTCCTGTCCCAGAGACTTCCCATGCTTTGGAACAGATCCCAATCTACATTAGGCAGAGCTCCTCGCTAACACTCTTCAAAAGAAACCTTGACGAGTGGATGGGAAACAGAAAGTTTACCTCGGGGATCACTTCAGTGGCTCTGCTGGACAGAGGCACAGGGAAATAATCGAAGGGGACGGCGAAAGCCAACACATTCTGGCTAGGCTTATAAATGCCTTTGGGTAGATAGCCTAGTACCCACCTATGAACCTATGATAAACTACCTTAGTAGCCAGGGTTAGCAGGGGTTAGAATGTTTTTGTATATCCTCCTTTTTTCATTCTCCAATTTTGTGTCCACAATGGTTTGCTACATTTCCCAAATCAATAAATAGTGTCACAGAGAACAAATGTATCAAATAGTGAATGAAGACAAAACTCACTGATATCAACATTACGTTTATATATTAATATGTTAACAGTAACAATATGGTTGACATTCACCTCATATCTTGCATATATGTGGACACACTCACATATAGATAGATAGCCAGACAGATTAATAGACAGAAATGCAAAATAAGATTGCTTCTTAACAGAAATACAAAATATGATTGCTTCTTAATTTAACAGACACCCCAAAAGTTAAAGAAGTAAAGATAAAATAATAGGCTTAGGTTTTTTCAGATGTTAATTTTGTAATAAATAAAATAACACTGTCTAAAAATCAAGAATTAAATTTGCATTAATCCTAACTCACTCTAAAATGTGCACCTTCCATGCTTGAGTCCCATTACAGGAAAAAAGTCCAAAAATACAAAAGAAAAGTGAATACTGAAAATCACTTTTCTCCTTTAAACTTGTTTTTTTTTCAGGGGCAAGTCCACTAAACCCACCAGTTTTTTTTATATACCCAATTCTGAGATTGCTGTACTTGAGAGAAAAGGCAATATTCTAAGAAATGACAATCTCAGGCTTGGTAAGACCAGATTTTAGGCCATTTGGTCTCTGTACCACTGAACATGGCAATGTAGGTCCCAAGGTTTTAAATGGCTACCAGGTCTCCCAGTACAAGTGTTCTATCTAGACTCTCTAGATCAGAGCCAGACCATGATCAAATGGGGTCTAGGCAGAGTAATGGATCGGGGCCCACCCAACCCCCCCCAAACCAAGCTATTCCAGTGTCACATTACTTGGCTGTCTCTCCCCAGTTACCATAAACAGTGTTGAAACCTGTCATTGTGCATACTGTTTTTGTCTTTATTTTTACAGTGATTACAGATATTTGGATTTAACTTAAAACTTTTATTTCAGATTTTATAGCACAAACACTGATAGCCATTTACTAAACAAAACAATACAGTCTGACAATGAAAACGGACTTATCATGAGCAACAGCAAACTTCTGCCCTTGAGACTCACATTCCATGAAACAGAATTGAAATATGCATTCATAGAAAATGTATCTGGCCAGTGGTGGATGCTTTCATAGTTTCATAGTTTAGTATTAGGCTATCTGCCCTGGGGCATTTGTAAGCCTAGCCATAGTGATGTGGCTTTCGCCACCCCATGAAATAGTACAAAAATGCACTAAAATGCACAGAATAGATTTAGGATAATGTGCCTCTGTCTAGTAGTGACACAATGAAGGCCCCCTTATATAATAGAATTAGTTTACTGTGCCCCTGTCTAGCAGTGACACAGATGTGACCCCTGGGGTAAACTTACGATCTCCCATCCACTCATCAAGATTTCTCTTGAAGAGAGTCAGTGAGGGGCTGTGCCTAACATGAACTGGGATCTTGTTCCAAAGCATGGGAAGCCTCTGGGTTATGAATCTATCCCTCCAGCATGTCCTATTTATACTTGTGCTGAGGTTTAAGTCTTTAGCTCTCGTGGTCCTGATGGATTTGGATTTTTTGAGGTGGAGCATGTCCATCAGATCCTGATTGGACATGGCCTTGTACGTCAGGCAGAGATCACCTCTGAGTAGGCGGTATGCTACTGAATAGAGCTGGAGTTTCTTTAGTCTGGCAGAATAAGACATATGTTGGAGACCCTTGATCCTCTTGGTGAGGTACTTTTGTGGTCTCTCCAGCTGTTGCAAATGCCGGGTGAGGTACATACCAAATGGGGCATTGTACTCAATCATGGGTCTGAAGAGGGAGGAGTATAGGGGTACAATGACATCCTTGGATCTGGATGTGAATCCCTTCATGATGAGGTGTGCAAGGTAGAATGTTTTTCTAACCACTTTGGCAACGTGGGTGCCAAATGAGAGGTCGCTATTGACTTGGGTCCCTAGGTCTCTGATTACTTTTTCCGTACTCAGTGGGTTGCTGTCTGTTTCCAAACCATGCCCCCTCAAACACATTTTTAGGATCATGCATAAATGCACACGTTCTTTGATGCACCTTCCTGATTACAATAAATTATATTCATTGTATAATACAGAACCAAGAGTGCATTTAAGATTTGAACATTTGTCCAATCAGCAGTGAAACAAAACATATGAACCAATAATGAGAAAACTACCCATTTCAGAACATTTCAACCATATAAAAGGCCACTTAAATTACTTGTCATTATAATCCACGAATATCAGTCAGTATGTACAATAAGAAAAACTCCTTCCCAATGAACTAAATAAACTAAAATAGGCACAAAAAAAAGGAAACTGGAGCCAGATACTGTGAAATTATGCACTTTCATTCACTCTTTATTCTTCCAAAACACAAACTTCTTCAGAATAATATCACAAAAAGAAATACCACCCTTTTAAATCGCTTCCCATCAGATAATAGCCAATCATCCATAAAACAAATTATTAAATAAATCGATGCAATAAAGTAAATGCCTTCTATTTTTAAAGTTATACACACTTTAAAAATATGTATATACAATATATAATGACTAGACAGACAGTGTATTTTTTGTACAGAGAGGTTATGATATTTATTGGTTAAAAAGGATTGTCCTTGAAGTAACTGATTTGAGAAAAGGTACAGCTTTTCCCACCTTAACAGGTAGAGTCAATCACGTATTTATTTCTAAAAAAGTTTCACAACATTATCAGTTGGCTGTTCCCATCCCAATGATTAATGGTATGGAGGTCATTAGGAAGATTATTTGTGACAATTGGAAAATTGTGATAGGTAATCCTGATTTGGTTAAGGTTTTGGGAGGTAGACCTAAGTTCATCTATAAGAAAGTGGTGAACATTAAGACCATTTTGGAAAGTAAAAAAACATTACACACTGTCTCCTAACAATAGTTCCTTCAGTACTTTTAGTTGTGGTCATTGTAAACAATGTTAAGTTTATAGCAAATTCTAGTTCTATAGAGCTTGGTGAAGTTAATAACATCATATGGGCTACAGGTCATTACACTTGCATTTCCAATTTTGTGGTTTACATTGTCAAGAGCAATTCTTGTACAAGTTTTTATGCTGACGAAACAATTAGGACTTTAGCTAGAAGAATTTATGAGCACACATTAGCTGTGAAAAATAAAGACCAAATTAATGTTTTGGCCAGACATGCTTCAGTATGTAAAAACTTCAAAAAATATACTTTTTTTGTGGTGGAAAAAGTTAATTCAGAAGTTTTTTCAGGTGATTCAAAAAGTTGATTGGAATGTAAAGAAAGTAAATGGGAAATTGCTTTGATTGCAGATAAAATCCCTGGACTTAATGAAACTATCAATATTAAATATGTTTAGCTATGCAGAGATTATAACATTATTTATTTATTTTTTTAATTATTAGTTGATATATATATATATATATATATATATATATATATATATATATATATATATATATATATATATATATATGTACATGTTTTTAAAGTGTGTATAACTTTAAAAATAGAGGGCATTTACTTTATTGCACTGATGTATTTAATTACTTATTTTATGGATGATTGGTTATTATCTGCTAGAAAGTGATTTCAAAGGGTGGTAGTTCTTTTTGTGAATTTATTCTGAAGAAGTTCCTGTGTTGGAAAAATAAAGAGCGAATGAAAGTGCTTAATTTCACAGTATCTGGCTCCAGTGTCTTTTTTTTGTGCCTATTTTAGTTTATCAATATGTACAATCTCTACAGAAGTAAAGGATGTCTGAATAAGTCCACATCAGAGAGAACTGCAACAACTGAAGAGGCTGCTGCTGGCAAACAGCTTTGCATTTCAGTGCTTCATCTATAAATCCAGTGCCTGCTGACTTTGAAGAATAAATTGTCTGTTTTACATAAAAAGTTGATGTGATGGTGAAAAGCAATAAAAATGGCTGGCAAACCAACAACAGGTCTGTAGTTATTAGGCAGACATCCAAAGAAGAACACACAAATAAGTATCTGCAATCAAGCTACCCGGTGTGGGAAGAGAACCCACAGCCTTCTGCACCAAAAGCAAGAGTGCTACTTGTTGTACCACCAACACTGAACAACTGTAAAACACTATGACTGACATTAACAGACTGTAATCCTCAGTGTTTTACAAAACCAAAAAAAAAAAAAATAATAATAATAATGATAGTTAAAGGAAACATGGTAGTTGGTGTGGGGGTTAAAGGCACTTGCTTGCTAGTAATTAAGGTTCAGGGTTTGTCTATGAGCAAAGTTGCTTAACTAGATAGTCCCCCCTAACTAGGGCATTTCACACACACACACACACACACACACACACACACACACACACACACACATTGCGCTCACTGAAGAGACAGTAATGCTCAGTGTATGTGCAGTGGCAGCTCTGTTTGCAACTCATAACTGGCAAAGGCATTTCTCCATTTCCAGCAGCATCGTTTGTATATCCTAGTCTAAAATCCCATGATTTTCTTCTAAAGAGTTGCTTGCCTGTCCACTTTAAAATCCCATGGTTACTTCTTATGATGACGTTAAGACATCATCCTAACACTGAGGTTTCTGCAGCTTGCTGATCTTTGCAGAAGTCTCTCATCAGGTCCTAAAGCACTCCTGTATTTGTAGACATCGAATGGCTGGGCTTCTGTTTTTATGGAACGCTTTGGTTTTGCTTACTGGAATTTTTTTTTTTTTTTTTTTTTATAGTGCAGGCAGACCCCTTCCAGCCACCATGGGCTACAACCAGCTACCTGGGTCTCCTAGTGCTGGATCTGGCTCTGCCATAGATTCCAGATTAATCATATTTGTGGTTCCATTTATCTTTTGCATGTCATATGGTATTACATATTCAGACCTTTTCTGTAATGGCAATTACCTTCCACCCCCCAATCCAAAATAAATCTAAAGATAATTTAATTTAATTTAATTTTGCTCAGCGTGCCTTTATGCTCAAACATCTTAAGTAAAGACATAAAATATTTAAGATAAGACAGAAAAAATATAAGATACTGTATTATACCTGAAACAGCAAATTATTAGAAATTTGGTTGTTGGTGTCCATCATTAGAAGATGCTTTCCCTGGTGAATCCAATTTCTGAAATTCAGAAAGAAGTGATTTACACTGACACTGAGTTGAATGCAAGGAAAGAATTAAAAAGGAAAGTCAAATGAAGTGTGTGTGAGAGACAGCGAGAGAGAGAGAGAAAGCAAAAGAGAGAGAGTGTTCATGGTAAGCTTAATTAGCTTAGTGGTTTCCCTGGCATGCACTATATCTGCAGTTACTTACAGTTGTGGTTCTCAAAATGTGTATCCAAAGCAAATAACAAAATATTAAATTCATTTGACATTAAAACACATACCATCCTCTTTCAGGGACTTGTATTTTGGACCTGTTTATATTTCATTTTCATTTATGTTCTGGTGTGTAGACCAATAAGAGAAGCAACAACTGTTACTTTTCATATGACTCCAGTCTACCTGACTCATGAGAGATTTATGTGCTAATTCTTTATTAGCTAAATCTTAAATTATACACTAACAAGTGGATTAGGACTACTTGGTGTTTACTTATGATATACTGCAGATGTCTGGAATCTCTAGCTCCTAAGTGTATGACTAATAATAATGTAAAAAAGCAACAGATAAGCAGATGTATGACCTTTCCACCCAAATGCTGTACTATTGTAGAGTGTAGATGCTTACTAATCTGCCCTGTTCTTAAAAACATGTATACAAACTTTTCTATTTATTTTAATTTATATCAATAAAATATGCATTTTAGTCAAAGTAGAAGAGACAATATAGTGTGTTCAGTTTAAGGTCTCTTAATTTAACTAATTTTGCAGGGTAACTACCAATCCCCAAACTTAAATATGCCAACTTCATTGTTGGGAAGAAAAGGGAAAATTCCTATAACAATCAAATCAATGCCTCAGAGCTATAGGTACATCATCTGGCACCTTCTGTAGTCACCCCTAGTTGGTGACTCCCTCAACCAGAGCTGAGAAGTGAAAAAGGGGGAAAAAAGTCCTCCAGACTGAAGGAGTAAATAAATACCTCCACCAGGTAAAAACAATTATGTTTTTACACAACAGCCCCTTGTACTGTGCTATCTCCTTGCCATGGTTCCTAAAACATGTACACTGCAAGTAAATCATTTAAGTAGCAATGATTTCAAATGAAACTGCTTAAGTAACTACTAGTGCTTAGACTTGCACCATCTGATTGGTTCTCGCAGACTGTGATCACATCCCTGATGTGCAGTGCCTGATTGTCACAAATTTTCTGCAGTGCAGATCATGCCCCTAGCTACAACTTTACACTGTTGTGCACACTTACAATATGTACTGGCAGTCATCTCCTATGGAATACACCGATTATGAATTTCAGCATCAGGGAGCCGAACTCAAAGGGTTAGTCCTCACCTAATATGCACATACCGAGGGTTAAGGATGCTGCTACTGTCTTGACTCAAGCATACTGCAGTATACTTTACCTAATACATTCAGCAGCTGTGTTCTACATCTGTCCTCACATATCAAAAGCTGTCTAGTCTGCCCTGACTTTCAACAGATGGCAAATTAAAACAGGTCACCCTTCTGAAATTATTTCAGTTTTATGCTTGGCATGACTGATTTTCATGGGGACTCAAATTTTACTTAAAGACATTCTGTGATACAGTCAGATGTTTGTGTCTCAGTTTGAAATGCATGTCTATATTTCAAAACTGTGGGTGTCAGTCTGCACTTGTAAAAAATGTTTTTCCCACAGTGTTTAAAATGATAGAACATGCCACTTTATGAGGAATATGGTTAGTTTTTATTTCTGTTCACATAACATGGTACTAATGTCATGAAGCTGATAGCTACTGAATTTGTTGGTCAGAACATATTACATGTATGTTTGTTGGTTAATGGAGGCAAGAAACTGAGCAGTCTATGAGGCTTACTGTTAAGTCCTGCCAGTGCAGGACCATACCTCTGAACCATTTGAAATTTTTGTAGTAAATTTCTCAAGAAAGTTTGCCTTGACACTGTATTATATGATGTGTTTATTTGATTATTTGAGGTATAAAAGTAAGTACACAATATGTTTATGCAATATATGTTATTGTACAAGTGTCTATGTAGAGGAGACAGTCATAATTCCAGTAACTAAAAACTTCACTTTTATGGAGAAACAAATCTCATTTTTGCATCTGATTTAATATCAACTTAGTTCATATACACTCTGGACATGTACTGTTATTAGGCATCCTGAACAAAAGTCATATACCACTCTAACGGTGACCAAGTTAAATGCAGTTTGGTAGGCAATCACTGCAAAATGCTGTTAAAACCTGTATGTGATATACAGTATGTATAGGAATCCATATTTCATTAAAACCTGTATTTGATATACATATAGGAAGTCATATTTCAAACACACTTTGACATTCCTTAGTAAACCAAGGAATGGTACTTGAATGCTTATATGCATATCGACCCAAGAATGAGAAACTGCCATTAAAGACTTAAATGGAGCTCATTGCTGTTGTTGGCTTGGTTACATTACCATAGTTACTGCAAGGAGTTTTGTTGGGGGCATCTTTGCTATGACAATAAAGGTTTCTGTTCCAGAAACACATCTGTGATATAATACCAGCTTATTACAGGTATATTCTGAATGTGTATTGAATTGCATTTTCTACCCTGAACAGAATTCAAATAGCCAATCCTAATAAAATCTAAATATAATGCAACATAGCAGAGTACCTCTGTAAAATTGTTCTAAAAGCCTCCTTTCTGTACCTTTGTATAGGAAGTCATACCTCAAAGAGTTTTTGACATTTTTTAATAAAATATTAGAACTCTGCTTGGAAAATCAAGTATATATTAGCTCTAAATCTGATATTTTACCCTTAAGGACTTAAATGCATCAGAATTCTGAAGTTGGATTGGCTATAGTGCAATGTGCAATACTGGGGGTGTCTAGCTGCTAATGACAGTAAGGCTCACTATTCTGGAAAAAACATATCAAACCAAACTTCAACAATGCCACATGACATGCCAGTATGCATGCACTGAGAAACAATGCACATCACATGCAAACTTTTATTTTTTTTAATTAAAAAAATAAATAAATATTTTTTTTTGCAGGGAAGTCACCTTGCACTCAAGCCTCCCCCCCTCCAGATCCCCTGCTAATTTCATATATATATATATATATATATATATATATATATATATATATATAGGATCACTATGGATTACCGAATGCTCAAAATCCTGACGCTGAAAACACCAAGACCACATAATTGAAACCCTGCATTACTGAAAGACCAGAAGCGCGAAATGCAAAATCCTAATGTTAAGGGATTTTGCGTTAGCGCTTCTGGTGTTGCGGTTCAGGTAAGTATGTGTGTGTAAGTGTGTTTGTGAGGGGTGTAGTGTGTGTTAGTGTGTGTTGTGACTGTGGTGTGTGTGTATGAGGGGCTGTAATGTGTGGGTGTGAATTTGCCTTGTGTGTCTGTTTGTGCGATCTCGGAGTTAGAATAATAAAGTAGGGGGTGTGGGGATGCAGGGGGGGCTTCCCCCCTGCCTATGTCTAGTGTAGGATGCATTGTTTGGTTGTGGGGGGAAGGTGTGTGTGTGTTGTTTGGTTGTGTAACTTTGCGATTTTGAATTTCGCGGTTTTACATATTTGGTATTGTGGGGTTTTGGGCATGTGGTCTCGGTGTTTTATGTTTCGGGATTTTGGACATTCGGTATTTCGTATTCCATATATATATATATATATATGGTTCTACCTGACTTCGTCGACAGCGCAGAAGACCGACAGCGAAATTCGGAGCTCCAGAAGATCGAAAACGAAGAAGACCGACGCGAATCGCGAGTGGCAGAACATCGACAATGCAGAAGACCGACACGACGGATTACAACACCAACGCCGAGGATGCCGACATGGGGAAAGGCTGTGTGAGTATGCGGTAGTGACGGACGTTAGGGTGCGAGGCAGGTAAGTGTGGAGATTGACGGTCTGTGGGGATACGGGTGGGTTAAGTGAGTTAGGGTTAGGGAGCGATAGGGGTGGGTTAAGTGAGTTAGGGTTAGGGAGCGATAGGGGTGGGTTAAGTGAGTTAGGGTTAGGGAGCGATAGGGGCGGGTTAAGTGAGTTAGGGTTAGGGAGCGGGTAGGTAAGTGTGCGATAGTGACGGACCTTAGGGTTAGGGTAAGGTTTAGTGTGGGCTTGTAAGGATTTTGGTGTGCTTGTGTTGTGTGTGTGGTTTGTGGAATGGGGATGTGTTTTGTTTTTAATTGTTATTGTGGTGTGTGCAGTGTATGGGGTTTCGTGTTTGTGTACCGTCGGTTATTTCGTTGTCGGTTATGTGTGGTTTCGTGTTTATGGACTGTCGAATATGTGGTGTCGGTGATGTGGTTGTCGGTGTTGTGTGGTTTCGACTATGTCAGGTAGAACCATATATATATATATATATATATATATATATATATATTTTTATATATATATATATATATATATATATATATATATATATATATATATATATATATATTAACCTCCAGATTACACAAACATGGGATAAGCGCAAATTTCCCAGCCTCAGGAATTGTGTGATCTCAGGCAGCTGTCAAACAGCTGAATAGTCAGCCATATGTGGTTGACTAAACAGCTGTAGACCTGACACACAATCGACCATTTACATTACTCCTATATATATATATATATATATAGAATAAACACCCAACCCTGAGCTACAAATGTAAAAACAATAGAACTAGCAGCAACTTGTATTGGTTGTATAAATGCAGCTGTGAAACAACCAAATGGAGCACGTCAAACCATCAGCATGTGTATAAATAAAGTCTGGTGCGTTGATATATCAGAGCCGTAGCCTCAAAACAATAAATTCTGTTCCAGTAGTTGTAATAATTAGTTACTTCCTTGCAGCACACTGTCCCTTTCCAGTCAATGCAAAAATTTTAGAGAGAATCAATTGCCGTTGTAAACTGAAAAAACAGACCATGCGGTTCAGTATAAAGCTTAACCAACGCTCTAATAGTTCTCACAGAAACTGTAAGTAATATGAAAAAACCATGCGGTTCAGTAACAAGCTTAACCAACGCTCTAATGGTTCTCAGAGAAACTATACGTTGTATCAACTGTTGCTCTTGTTATTTTAATAATGGTAAAGCAAACCATACAATCCCGTAATGCAGTCAAATAGTTCTTGTATCAATTCTTTGTTAGCTCCAAAAAACTCCAACTCAAACGGCAACTTTCTTGATATAAGAATGAAAACAACCATGCGGTTCAAGCTAGCAAAACTAAAACTATTTAATTAGGTAAGCGCTTTCGCGGTGTACCCCACCGCTTCTTCAGACAAAATAAAACACACAAGACAACCTTTATATACTTGTACAAACTTAAAATCAACTGACCTTATTAAAACATCTGAGAAACCTGTTAATTCAAATATCCCATACTGTTTAAGTGAAGGAATCCATAGCACTATGATGTGGCGGAAATGACATCACCGCATACATAGTGAAGGCAGGAAGTAAATCCTTCTTGTTTGATTTAAAGTAACAGTACTATTGTTATTAGGAAATTTCTAAACAGCTATATTGTGAATCATGCATACACACACAAACCTTAGCACTTGTTAAAACTAGTACATATCATTGAAATGCATAAAGAACAACAACATAAAGACAAGTATAAATAACTAATGATATAAACTAGTAGCTCTAAGATGTAGAGTATATGCAAACTATGTATGGGTTGATGCTGAAGTTAAAATCAGAAATAAGAATTAAAAATTAAAAATTGTTAATTAAAATTGTGGAGCTCGTGGGGAAGAGACGAGCTGGATCACCAACTTCATGAAGGATTCATGATGTAGATCCAATTTAACCAGCTCCATAAAATAAAAGTATTGAATATGAAATGTGTGAGCACTGATGTAAGAGACTACTTGAAAAATAACAACGATGTAGGCAGCTGGGACCGAATAAAGTCCACACATGAGAGTGTGAAAATTATGGCAGAAAGCTCCAGGAAATGTAGACTAAGGAATGTGAAGTATGGAAATGTAACAATGGAGTGAGGAACTACTGGAAACAATCTAGTAAGGTGGGACGGGATGCGAATCCACGTGTGAATGTGTAAAAGGTGGAAAATGTGATGAGAAAGAAAGGTGGCAGGGAACTGTACATGTCACAAGAAATAGACTGGTATGCAAAATGTATGTATGTGTCTGGAAGGAAAAACAGGAGGAATGCATGACCATGAAGAAAGGGTATGTTAGGAGGGGGAAAAAAGGGGAGGAAAAGGAAACAGCTGTCTGTGTGATGCTTATGAAAGAGAAAACAAATGGAGGGCACAACTGGGAGTCAAGAGAGTATTAGCGCAGTGATCTGCTTTTGAGATGGGGCTTTTCCCTCCCTCCTAACATACCAGTCTATTTCTTGTGACATGTACAGTTCCCTGCCACCTTTCTTTCTCATCACATTTTCCACCTTTTACACATTCACACGTGGATTCGCATCCCGTCCCACCTCACTAGATTGTTTCCAGTAGTTCCTCACTCCATTGTTACATTTCCATACTTCACATTCCTTAGTCTACATTTCCTGGAGCTTTCTGCCACAATTTTCACACTCTCATGTGTGGACTTTATTCGGTCTCAGCTGCCTACAACGTTGTTATTTTTCAAGTAGTCTCTTACATCAGTGCTCACACATTTCATATTCAATACTTTTTATTTTATGGAGCTGGTTAAATTGGATCTACATCATGAATCCTTCATGAAGTTGGTGATCCAGCTCGTCTCTTCCCCACGAGCTCCACAATTTTAATTAACAATTTTTATTTTTAATTCTTATTTCTGATTTTAACTTCAGCATCAACCCATACATAGTTTGCATATACTCTACATCTTAGAGCTACTAGTTTATATCATTAGTTATTTATACTTGTCTTTATGTTGTTGTTCTTTATGCATTTCAATGATATGTACTAGTTTTAACAAGTGCTAAGGTTTGTGTGTGTATGCATGATTCACAATATAGCTGTTTAGAAATTTCCTAATAACAATAGTACTGTTACTTTAAATCAAACAAGAAGGATTTACTTCCTGCCTTCACTATGTATGCGGTGATGTCATTTCCGCCACATCATAGTGCTATGGATTCCTTCACTTAAACAGTATGGGATATTTGAATTAACAGGTTTTTCAGATGTTTTTAATAAGGTCAGTTGATTTTTAAGTTTGTAAAAGTATATAAAGGTTGTCTTGTGTGTTTTATTTTGTCTGAAGAAGCGGTGGGGTACACCGCGAAAGCGCTTACCTAATTAAATAGTTTTAGTTTTGCTAGCTTGAACCGCATGGTTGTTTTCATTCTTATATCAAGAAAGTTGCCGTTTGAGTTGGAGTTTTTTGGAGCTAACAAAGAATTGATACAAGAACTATTTGACTGCATTACGGGATTGTATGGTTTGCTTTACCATTATTAAAATAACAAGAGCAACAGTTGATACAACGTATAGTTTCTCTGAGAACCATTAGAGCGTTGGTTAAGCTTGTTACTGAACCGCATGGTTTTTTCATATTACTTACAGTTTCTGTGAGAACTATTAGAGCGTTGGTTAAGCTTTATACTGAACCGCATGGTCTGTTTTTTCAGTTTACAACGGCAATTGATTCTCTAAAATTTTGCATTGACTGGAAAGGGACAGTGTGCTGCAAGGAAGTAACTAATTATTACAACTACTGGAACAGAATTTATTGTTTTGAGGCTACGGCTCTGATATATCAACGCACCAGACTTTATTTATACACATGCTGATGGTTTGACGTGCTCCATTTGGTTGTTTCACAGCTGCATTTATACAACCAATACAAGTTGCTGCTAGTTCTATTGTTTTTACATTTGTAGCTCAGGGTTGGGTGTTTATTCTATATACGTCATTCTTTCGCTTGGGTGTTCTGCTCATATATATATATATATATATATATATATATATATATATATATATATATATATATATGTATATATTCTTATATATGCTACAATGCCATCTCAGTGCACAGCTGCTTCCAGTGCCCCTAATCATTTACAGGGCATACTGAACCCACCTGTCCTCTCCAAGAGTTACTCTGACCATGTTGGAGGCCAGTGAGGAGATCAAGGCATCTTGTAGTAGTGTCACTCTGTTGCGGAGGAAGTGTTTTTCATCTCAAGCCTGCTACTTGCTCCTATATGCACTAGTATTGCCCAATAAGTTAGTGTGCAATGGGCATTGTGACATATCATCCATGCTTCCATGTGTGACTTAGCCAATAGTCTGTCCCACTGTAGGCAATATTCCCACACATCCTGAGTCTCCACTGGAGACAATCCTGATAACATTATCTGTGCTAGATGTATTTTATTTGTTGTAGTATAATCATGTTTGCTAATTTATTTCTACCTTTGGTTGCATGGAATTTCTACTTCAAACTAATAACACGTACTACTACTTCTATAACTGCTACTAATAATAATAAAACAGAAATACACAGAAGAACAACTCAATAGCATGCAAACAGACTTCCTGGCTCAGGCAACCTATTCCCCTAGTCTATATATCAGAGAACACTTAACCCAGCTTCTTACCCACATCTAAAACCTTTGTATCACCAAAAAACATAAAACCCTGTTTCTGAAAAACAGCCATCATCAAACCCCTTGCCAAATAAAGTAACTCATCTCACTGTTTCCACTTCTGACCAACATCTATCCTCCAAACTTTAGGTAAATGCTCAAAAAGTAATCTATAATCAATTTCCCAATACATCAAAGAGTACCATCTCCTCTCCCACAAACAGCATGGATTCTGGCAAGGCAGAAACACCATGACTGCTGTTTGGTCTCTCACAGTTGACGTTCTAATGAACACTGACTAGGGTAACATCACAGGGCCCTTTTCATTGACCTAGCCAAAGCCTTTTATCTTACAGATCATTTGCTTCTCCATAACTCTCTGACAGTAGTTAGCATTAGCAATGACTGCATATCCTAAGCTTTCTAGAAAACAAACAATTTGTAGTCCCACAAGGTTTCACTCTCTCTTTGCTAGTGCTCTCCATTTTTATAAACAAACTGATTATATCTGAATCAGCATTAAGATCTAAGGAGTTATAATGAACAACCATGAATTAAAAAACAATGCAAAGGTTGGAAGAGCCAGGAAACATTCCCTTTCATTTATGTATATGTATGGGTCCATGTCAGTTTACTGCAAAGCATTATGTTGAAAGTCATAGTACTAAATGCAAAGGTTGAATTGTCCAAATGCTGACATGTTAAAATGTTGAAATCAAAATACCTACTCCCCTTCATGTAAAGTGAGCAGGACTTGCTCCCCATCCTACACCGCAGGACACATATTAGCACTCATACCATGTTGTTAAGGCTGGGACTCCTTATCTGTATCTATCAGGTCAATACCCTCCCTCTCATCCTTCAAAACCATTCGGAAATAAATCCTAGCCAAAAGCTGTGTCTGTTCTTGCTCATCACCAGGATAAACTATATCCCTAATGTGGGCAAATACCTAGTCATACCTTACATTTTATTTTCCTTTCTTTACTTACTTCCTTACTTCTACCAATTTCTCTTCTCTGTCTTTCTAAGTATACCATAAGCCTCCTTTTCTCTCACTTCATATTGCAATTCCTGTTTACATTATACTAATTTACCTTTAATTTCTCTATAAACTGGCTAAAATTTCTATAACTATTAAATCATTGTCATATAACTTGCATCTACTCTTCACCTATGTTTTCATATTACGTCTAATTTGGTATAATTATTTAAGCTATAAAATTATTATTCTTAAAATGTTTTGTAATACTTTGGAGCTTTTCTTCCTAGAGCTCTATTGAAAATGTAATCCTAGCTAGTCGGACTTTCTTAGTAATCAAATGTCAATAAATAAGCAGTCATGCCAACATAGCAAATTCAAATTCATTTTATGTCAGGATGGCCTTACTCCGAGTTAGCAATCTAAACAAAAATATACCCAAACTCATTGCAGTTTTAACAACTCACCACATCTTTATCTGCGTAACTACATGGGTTAAGGGTTTGTTAACTACCAGGGAGTTTTTGTATTAATCAGGGACTCCATTATTTCACAGAAAATCCCTTACAGTCCCTACCTTGAACTTGTGAACACCCATCTTACACTGAATACATTTAACTACCCCATCACTGCTAACTGAAGATTGCCTTCTACTTCTCCTCTTGACTAGAGATTTACCTAAATGGTTTTAGATAATTTAGATATGTTTCTTAACTACCTTTCAGCTGTCCCTATTTCCTAGGGATACCCCTATTTTTAGGGGCACTTGTTTTTTCTTAAAAATTAAAATTTTACAGAAGTTCTAAGATAATAGTGATAGCATTTAAAAATGTCCCTAATTTGTGACATCTTCATAAATTATTTTTTGCTTCCTCCCTAATTCTGGAGGCAAAAGTCAAGAACTCTTATAACAAATATTCCTAATGCTTCCAAGATGTTGGTAATACCAACTCTGTTGAACAGATTGTCTTCTGTTGAACTAGAGGAACAAATATCCTTGAAATTGCAGGGTTTATAAGTAACTTGGTTATCTAGAGTTCTGATAAATCATTCATTCTCTGGGAGATGCTGGAAAGGTTAAACAACTTAGATGATGTGTTATTGGCGTTCACTATTATTTTTTCATACATAACTAGAATCAATGTTTATGGCCAATTTCAAGAGAATTAGATCACCTAAACATAGGGTAAACTGTAGGTAGCCTTGATAAGTCATGTATGAAGTCACTAATAAATGAATAGAATGGGCCACAGCTCTGATCCGTGTGACACACCTGAGTTAATCTACACTGTTTTCAAGGATTGTGTGCCATTGACTACCTGAAAGTATTTATCCAAAGTCAGTTCTTAAACCATCTGATAGGGCCTTCATTAACCCTAACTGACTGGCATAAAGAGGTAGTCTAGTTAACCAAATACTCTTTGAAAGAAACAAATACTGCCCCATCTGTAGGCTCTTTTCCATGTTATGATAGATAAGGCTAGGAATATTTTAAATGACAGTCGAGCTTATGATTTCATTCCTAAATCAATGCCAGTAATGAGAAATCAGGTTGTATTTGCTAATAGTAGCTGAACATAAACAATTCACCACATAATCTTTGATAAAGCTTTAATGTTTGATATCAGACAGAAACTATGCATTCCAAAAGAGTATGCAGTCTTACAAGGGTGTATTACCTTTCCATATTTGTGATATACTGATAAAATATCTGTGGTAAGACAGACCAAGTGAGAGAGGGAAAGGGAGAGAGAGAGCATAATAATAACCTTTAGAGAGTCAGCACTACCTATGGCTGCCATATTTTAGAAAGGAGGCTTGAAGCTCATTAGTTGAGTGTTTTAAGTTTGTTTATATAATTGAACATAGTAGTAGCAGAAGGAGTTTAGTAAGCACTGTGACATGCCAGGAATAAGGGCAGAAATTTGGTGAGGGGTGGAAGATTTGTTGTTTTACGGGATCACTGTAGAAAAGATATGAGCTTTGAGGAAGTCAAACATGACAATGTCATGCACTTAGAAACGTAAGTTAATTATTGTTTTCATTTGAACTCTACAGTCTGGTTCCAGATGTTATGCAGTATGTGTGCAAACAAATAACTCTCCTGGGGGCATCTGTTTCATGGACTATATATATATATATATATATATATATATATATATATATATATATATATATATATACATATACATATATGTATATATATCTATATATATATATATATATATATATATATATATATATATATATATATATATATATATATATATATATATATATATATATATATATATATATATATATATATGTGTGTGTGTGTGTGTGTGTGTGTGTGTGTATATATATATATATATATATATATATATATATTTATATATATATATATATATATATATATATATATATATATATATAAATATGTGCTTGTGTGTGTGTGTGTGTGTGTGTGTGTGTGTGTGTGTATAAAGTTAGCATTAACCCACAGTTCATTAAACTTTGAATATTTTCATTCTCAGTTCAGAATGTTTCCATTGATTAAATCGAATCCTCAGTTCCTTTTCTTTTTGAATATTGAACAGAAATGTTTATTTAGGGTCAGTTATTTTTTCACTATACCTGTCTGTTCAACTTCCTTCTGTATTTATTAATTCTCTTTATCATTTGTGTGTTGTTTTTTTCATCCATAATCTATTGAAAAATGCATCCAGTCATGTTTCAATACTCACTTTATTCATTACAGATCCATGGGGAGCTTGAAAAATGCAGGAAAAAAAAAACAAATAAATAAGTTAAATGGCAGAAACTGCAGAACTTTAGGGGAATTTAGAACAGGAGTCGGAGTGTCAGTGTAGTGAGAGAATGATTTTAATGTGATATAATTTACCTCCTAGCTTTCCAGATTTTTCAGGTAAATCATTGAGGATTAAAGTCACTAAATAATGACAGACAATTGAGATTCAAACTTCACATCCTTCCAAAAACGCATGCAAAACTTGTTATTCTGTCAATTTTCTAAGTTTATAAGAGCAATATTTAAAAATTGCTGCTATTTTTGGGCCTTTGCGCCCCCCCCCACCCCATTATTTTTGGCTTTGCCCAGATTTCTTGCCTTAAGAGGATAAGAGGTATGGATGTAAAAGTTGGATGCTTTAGCGACAATGTGTCGCTTACATTGAGGATAACCTGGGTTCAATTGCCAGTAGAGTAATGGGGGATGGATCATTCAACTTCTACCAAAACAAGCTCTTTAGATGAGAGTGCAGACATTTTGTTCTATAAAAAATCACACATGAAGATGGTAAATGATGATAGCAGCAATATAACTATGAAATCTTAGGTGTGTGTGTGTGTGTGTGTGTGTGTGTGTGTGTGTGTGTGTGTGTGTGTGTGTGTGTGTGTGTGTGTGTGTGTGTGTGTGTGTGTGTGTGTGTGTGTATGTGTGTGTATGTGTGTGTGTGTGTGTGTGTGTGTGTGTGTGTGTGTGTATGTGTGTGTGTGTGTGTGTGTGTGTGTGTGTGTGTGTGTGTGTGTGTGTGGGCAAGAATGCAGCTGTCTTTAAACATCCCTGTCAACAAATCAGCACTCTCCATTGCTGATTGTGTGCTGGGAACAGCACACAGTTACAGAGGACTGGACTGTAATGATGAGTGTAATATATATATATATATATATATATATATATATATATATATATATTTGTGTGTATCTATCTATCTATCTATATATATATATATATATATATATATATATATATATTTGTGTGCATCTATATATATATATATATATATATATATATATATATATATATAGGCAGATATATCTACAGAGAGACAGAGAAAGTTGCATAGTGGTCACCACTGTGGCTACTAAGTCAGAGAACATTATGGCTTTAAGGCCAATATAGAAAAGGCAAGCAAGTCTTAATAATGAATAGGTGCCTTTTAGGAAATAAGAGACAGAGAAACAGGCAGATGCTATATTTCTACTTTTTGAGTACAGCATTGAGGATGGATTGTGTCAAGGAGTCTCCAGGGAAGTTAAGGCTTGAAGAAATAACCATGCTAGAATCTCTCCCTGCAGTATGAAGTCTGGAAGAAATCCATGAATCTTGAAAAGGAATGGGACTGTTATGTGGAACTTGTCTTTATCTGCAAGTGTGTTAAAACCTATTATCTATAAGTAATAATTTGCATTAAAGATATTTTGTGAAACACTTCTACACAGATAAACTCAGTTTTCTAAAGCTGCTGGACATAAATTGATTTTTATCATCAACCCTGTTTTCTGCAAGGAAGCATTTTTTCCTGTTACTCAGTGTAAATAAATCTATTACGTCTTCTGATGATGTAATTTCAGACTGGCTTATTATACACATATACACACATGGCATATATATATTTATGTAAATATCTGAGTATTTAATTACATGATATTTGTCTTCTTGGGCTCTGTGTAGAGGGGACAGTAAAAAATAGGGTCTATATTAAAATCGCAAAACCTCACTTACGTAAATACGGAAACATTGGCACATATATAGCGAACCACGAAAACATCGAATGTCCTGAAGCACGAAATTCGAAATGTCGAATCATCATAGTTGGCCCTTATCCGGTATAGCTCCCTAACGTAAGTGTGGAATAGTTACAGACCTTAGGGTTAGGGTGCGGGTTAAGATAAGTGTATACATAGTAATACATGCAACCTTTACTTTAGGGTTAGAAGTAGGGTTATGTTAAGTGTATGTATAGTAATATAGTTGTGTAGTTGTATGTATACATAATTTATATGTTTCCTGTAGTTGGGTGTGGTTTGTTTATAGTTAGATACATTTGTGTGTAGTGAATGTTTGATTAGGATATGGGATATATGGGTGAAGTGTAGATATGGGGAAGTGTGGATTATTTATTTTGTTTGGGTAGGTAGTAAGTAGCGGGCAGTGGGGTTGGCCAACTATGACGAGTCGACATTTCAAATTTCGCGCTTCAGGGCGTTTGGTGTTTTCGCGGTTCGCTATATATGTGTTGACATTTCCGTATTCGCGTAAGTGAGGTTTCGCAATTTTAATATAGACCCAAAAAATATAGCATCGATGCAAACGCAAACTAATACCTTTTTTATTGATTCAGTATGAAAAGCTTTATCAATCAAAGAAGATGGTGACACAGAGTTTTCAATCTAAATTGTTAGGTAATATGAGAAAGGGTGGGCAATTATGTACATTTTTCATATTGTTGTGTGTTAAAACATAGAAGCAGGATAAATGGGAGAATAAAACTTAATTTTTTTTTTCCAGTGCTCTCATTAGAGAGCGCCAGAGGCAGGCTGCTTGTGAAATGCAGTCATCTTTTTCGCATAACACCTCTAGTACAACTACAAAAAGAAAACTGAGCATCTGCATCTCCCTAGACTAAGTCATATGAGGTGAAAAGTGGAATGTTAATGTTGTTAATGTACATAACATTCTGTCATTTTCTAAGCCTTCATTTCATGCAAGCATAAATTTCATGATAGTGCCTATAAAGCCATGTTGCTGAGAAAGTGAATAGCATGTGGTGATTGTGAACCAGATGGCAGGGATAATTAGTATTATAAAGGAGCTGAGACAGAGCTAATTAATATATGAACACTCATAATATAGCTAATGATCTCTTTATCACAGTTTATGACACATGCAAAGCAGGCATTTTTGCTTTTAATTGCAACTGTTACTTTGTATAAGGCTTTTCATGCCTTCTGTATTATGTTAGTATACTAACAAGCAATGCAGGTAACTGGGGTTACTATATAAAAATAATAAGGTATTTAAAATTATGCTGCTCATTTGTCTTATAGAGAATCATTTATTTGTTGTAAATGTCCATCAGATCTTATGCTATTATTTATAAAAATAAGCACTGGTTGATAAATAACCTGAATGATAAAGATGGAATAATACTTCAATTCTTTTTGTTTTGTATTTGAGCTGCTACAAGATGGTTTAGTGAGATCTGGGACCAGATGCATGTAGCTTGCAGGTGGTGGGTAGTGTAGTAGACTAGAAATATCTTTTTTTATTTTGAAGTAAATGTCATTCCCATTAATACAGTAAAGTCTGGTACAGTTATGACAGATCTGTTACTTTAAGGCTTCTCTAATTGTAAGGTTATTAAAGAACAAGAAACCAGAGCCACCAACATCTTTGGTACAATTTACAATACGCAAATAAATAACAATGCAGAATATTAGTAGAATTAAGCAATAATCCATGACTATACATGGGTATATCAGGATTTACCATCAGTTGGTGTGGTTTGTTCATGAGGGCGAACCCCGAGTGATTAAACAAAGCTACCTGCGGGTAAATACTGATATACCCACAAACAGGTATGGATTATTGCTTTTATGCAATGACATTATTTTCGAAAGAAATTGCTTACCTCTTTTAAATAATGTCTTTGTATAACGGCACTTCACTCTTCTTCTTCATTCTTCCTTAGTTACTGACGTACTGTGCATGTGTATGAGACATGCATTCCCATGCTTGAGTACATCAGTGCAGAAAAGAGAATCTCCATTGCTATTTTTTAATGTTTAGAAAGTCAGGGTTTTATGAGAAACAGCAGAGAAATACAAAAAAATATAGTATGTTTCTGGTTCATTAGTTTTGCAGAACATACCCGATTTTTCTTTTATTTTGCTATCCTCCAGTATACGCCAATAGAAAATCTTGATGCTCAATTGGACTTCAGCAGCCAACTTTTTTTCTATAGGTATATGCTCGATTTACAAAGGGCAGGCTCATTTTTGAATAACAATGAGCAGTCATTCTATGATGTTTTTATAACCCGTCTCCTCCTTGACACAGTTACCTCACTTGCAACAAAGTATTCAGATATCAGCATGATGTCTGTAAATCTTTAGAGCCCAAGAGATAAAGCAATGATCAGTAATGAAGGAATGGGTGCTGTCCTTCTTTACCTTACCAAAAACTGGTTACATAGTTTTTAAACTGGATCATACATTGCACCACTGGGAATTAGCAACCTCACCTAAAATATATTTTAATTTGCCCATAGGAATGTTAAAAGTTTTTTTTTTTAATTCTTATTGAATTTTAGAACTTTTGATAAGATAAGGATGTTCCTTTGACTTTTTGAAAAAATGCACTGGAAATGACAAACATTTTACTAAAATGGGTTGATAAGCTCAAAAGGTGATGCAATTTCTGTTCTTTCTCAATGGATACAGTTTTAAGGGTCTCCTACACAAGCTCGAGACACATTTGCTCAAGACACACATCCTCACTGCCACTCGCTCATTTCATCATGTTCTAACTCACAGTAACTCATCTCCCTTAACTAAGCATCCCTCATAAACAGGGGTGTAGCCAAAAATTCATACATGGCACTCAAACCTCATTTTGCTGCTCCCACCAACCACCTATCAATTAAAAAATGTACTCAACCCTCAAAATATTGTCTCTGTACACTTCAGAAAGGGGTATACTATTTTCAGCTGTTGTGATAATAAGTATAAAATGTCTATTTTAAGAGGTGCACTTCTATTACCCAAGCATGTTTTGTCTATTTCTATACAACAGACACTAGTTTAGACAGTTCTAAATATTCTATGCTGTTACACCTATAAAATTTCCAGAAAGATGTTCTGAAGAAATGTACTCATTTGAGTACAGTGGGTATGCCTAGGTTGCAAAGTCTCTTTTATCCCTACCAGAACCCTAATCATGACACTAACAATTCCACCAAGTCCTTAAACCTATACTTACAATCACTCCCAAAACCTAAAATCTCCCTCCGCTCCTTAAACCTAAAATCCACTGCCCAACATACCTATCCCATGAGCACTTCCTGACTTCCTTCCTTAGCATGCAAGAAATTGCATGCATCAGCTGTGTGGCTGAACTCATAGTTGGTATTTGGCTGTGAGGTAGTGGAATTTGAACAACTGGAACTCAAGTGGCTGTAGTGTTCCCCATTTTCAAATTGCAGACTTATAAGACTGTAAACTAATATAAACGCTTAATACAGGTTCTGATGAATTCCCTGTGACAGGGATGAAAACACTAAACATATCATTAAAAACTTCTTTGGTATACTTGAAGTTGTGCCTGTCACTTTTGTATCTGGTTCCTGTATCAAGTGTCTGTATTAGTTTCTAGGTTTTGTTTTGGATGTTTTTCAATGAATTGTTTTTACAGGCTATTTAGGCCTATCATACTACCACAACCTTTAGGCAGTGTTTTTTCTAAGATGTTTAGACATCTTTCAACTTGTTATGTCACACACACGTACAACAGATAATTTTATAAAGACATGCCACATAAAGGAACAACTTGGAGGTTATTTCTTTCTAACAGCTGTTACTCAGTTAAGTAAACAGATTACTAAATTATTTAACTATTAAGCTTGTATTTATTGAGAGAATATAAAAACATATTTACATCAGAAGTTATCTTTGAAAGCATGTTGATTTCCTGGAATGTTATGAGGTACTAAAGTGAAGGAATTTGGGTCCATTCTATAAGACAAATGCCAGACTTACTGAAACCCTTTCTACACCATTGCAAAGTTAAGCATCGTGATAGTAATAGAGAAGGAATGTAGTTAACAGTGTTTATGCATGGGGCTGCACCTTTCTATACCCTACATGAGGGATCTTGTCACCCCACTGGCCATCTCTATCTTCTACCTACCTCACAGAATGATGCACTGATAGGAAAGGGAAATGCATTCAGTAGCTTTACTTTACATTGGTGCAAACTCAGAAGTAAGACACTTAGAGAGCACGTTGTGGCATTTTATCTCATGTAAAAATGGGGACAAGGGGACTGATGATGATGGCAGCCATGAATGCAGGCAGACCCCCCACAAATCTGAAGGTGCAGAGGTAAACAAATGATGATCTCATTACAGTTAATTAAATATATAACTGTGCTTAAGATCATCTACAGTAGATTGTGTGTACTGTATTTAACTTTGATAGGTTTAATCAGACACGAGATTTCTTTGAATTTAGTGGCTTATTTTATGGTTCTGTTTTGCCCATCATAATGATAATTTGTTTGCTTGGTGGAATTTCTTAAATGATACGTGAAACTGTTTTGATGCTCCTTTTAATGCTCCTAACTGCTTTAAGGCTTGTAACACAACTATGGCTAGCTGGGGGGTTGCATACAGAAACATTTAGAATACTATGCCTATTTCTATTTTAATTATTCTCCTTGGTGGGAAAGTTAATACAAATGTTTAATATGCTATTTCTTCATTTTCTTCTTGCCACGAAAAGTAAGTTATTATTTGTCGGTTGTCAGTTTCTCTAGAGAGTATTTCTGTGGCTGGTTTCTGCTACAAATTGTTATTGTAACTGTTAAATCAAGTGACTCAGGTTCTCCAGGTGAATCAATCACTGATAATCCTTTCAGACTTTCTGGTCTGTTTTACTTGTTGTTGCTGTGTGGTCATTGGAACACTACAGGTATTCCCAATCCAGTTCGAAACAGTAAGGTGTCTTAACGTGGATTTTTGTTCTTTCCCGCAGGTGTAGTTAGGATGGGGCAAAGGATGCAGCCTCCCTAGGCGTAAGGTTTAAGGGCCATGATTGCTAGTGCAGTGGCAGCATTTATTTGCATACCAGCATTTCTGAATGCTGGTAAGTAAATGAATTCACATTGATACTGTCTTTGCTAGCATGACTGAAGCACTTGCTTCAGTACTACTTTTGTGGTATAACCTGTAGAATGTGGTTTGCTACACTTTTTAAAAGTAGAAAAGATTTTTTTTTATTTTGCACTCAAGTTGGATTTGAGAAGAAGAATGGCAGTTTGGGAAAACAAATGGATGCTTTTAAAGCAGAAAAGACTTTTTTTGCTCTCAAGTTGGATTTTAGAGGAAGAATGGAGTTACAGTGGATTGGGGAAACAGACAGACCATTTTAAACTAGAAAATACATTTTGCTTTTTGCTCTTCAGCTTAAAGTTCAGAGGCACTGGATTTCAGAATGGCACTAGACTCTAGATGAGGAATGAAGGTCAGCAGGACTAAGACAGAATATATGTGTGTAAATGAGAGGGAGGATAGAGGAATGGTGAGGATGCAAGGAGTTGAGGTGGCGAAGGTGGATGAGTTTAAATACTTGGGATCAATAGTTCAGAGTAATGGTGAGTGTGGAAGAGAGGTGAAGAAGAGAGTACAGGCAGGATGTAGTGGGTAGAGAAGAGTGTCAGGAGTGATTTGTGACAGATGAGTACCAGTGAGAGTGAAAGGGAAGGTCTACAAGAGGGTAGTGAGACCAGCTATGTTATATGGGTTGGAGACAGTGGCATTGACAAAAAGGCAGGAGTTAGACCTGGATGTGGCAGAGTTAAAGATGTTAAGATTTGCACTGGGTGTGACGAGGATGGGCAGGATTAGGAATAAGTATATTAGAGGGTCAGCCCAGGTTGGAAGGTTTGGAGACAAAGCCAGAGAGGCAAGATTACATTGGTTTGGACATGTGCTGAGGAGGGATGCTGAGTATATTGGGAAAAGATGCTAAGGATGAAGCTACCAGATAACAGGAAAAGAGGAAGGCCTAAGATAAGGTTTATGGATGTGGTGAGAGTGGGCATGCAGGTGGTTGGTGTGACAGAGCAAGATGCAGAGGACAGGAAGAAATGGAAACAGGTGATCTGCTGTGGCGACCCCTAATGGGAACAGCCGGAAGAAGAAGATGATGATGATGACTAGACTCTAGATGAGACAGCTACTGCTCTGCTTCTCTGGCTGTGACTAGAAAGTACAGAAAGTCACACCTTTGGCTTACCTTTTTGGACAATGCCATAGACTTTGTCAATACTAGTTAACTTCTATCATTTTTCTTAAATGACTTTGCTAGCTACTCTCCAGCACTGATTGTTTTCAGTGAGTCTGATGTAATTATGTAAAATGTCTTTTCGTACTGCAGTTGTGATAACTGTACCAATCCCATGTTGTTTGGTCCCTTTAAAGTTCATTGTCATAAACCTTACAAAAGTATATGTATGCACTCCTTTCAGGCTGGGGATATGTCAGTAAATCATTTTCTAGCCCAAGGCATGAATTCTATCAATAATGCAAATCATTTTCTGTATAATTACTGCATACATTTCTTTACTCCTTAGTCCAGGCTAAGGGCATCTATTTCAATTAGTGAGTTTTTTCTAAAGACCCTGAAGAAAATACAATAAATTTAGTAAAATGTGTGACAGGGTAATGTATTCCATAATATACAAAATCAACACAGGTTTTTCACAAGATTCATTCCTTGGCCTATACCCATAACTTTCTTTAAACAGCAATAAAAGTGCAAATACTTCTGCTTAAAGCCGGTAAAAAAACAGAGCTGTTATGATATTTTTGTAAAAGTTTTGCATAAACAACACAAAGTTTTGTTGTGTACTATTAGAAATGAAGAACCCTGCTGGCAAGCATTCCTACCGTCTCCATAAAGTTCAATGAATTGTTTGCTGTAGAGGAAATAGATTCAGGTTGTGAGTGCATGGCTGAATGTGTTTATGATGCTAACTGTTGCGGTTAAGATGATTTTTTAAATCTGCTGCGAGTCCCAACTCTTGTAATTATGTTATAGGTCTTCAGTTCTATGGGAATATCTTACCTTTATTAACCCTACTGCTGGTTTGATAACTCATATATTTCTGACAGAAGCACAGTCTTTTTGTTACACCTGCCATGCACCTCCATGAATTCCAAAGGTGGTACTTAACTTACACAGTCTTGTTAGAGATTATGACTGCAATAATCTTGAAGTGGTACCAGACTGTTAATTTTGCTGATCCCCCTAATTCAGATTGATCTTGCTAAGGGCCTTCTGACTACTGTATTCATGATTTCTGTTCCTAAACTCTATTAATTCTGCTGAGGAACCCTGATTCTGCTAATTTTGTGATGAGTCCTTCATTCTGATAACCCTGCAAGGAAACTACTGATTCCTTTAGTTTTGCCGTGTTTCAGCTCTATTGATCTGCTACCCCATCTGCAAACTTGGTAATCCAACTGGGACACCCTTAATTTTGTTAATTTTGCTGGGGTCCTTTGAAACCTTTAATCATCTATGTGCTCACTGACTTTATTACCCTGGTGAGCCTCTTTTTTCTTTGGCCCTCCCCCAACTTTCTTTAACCCTTCTGGGGCTCATCTGACTTTGGTATCCTTTCACTTTTTTGCAGAAGTTTTCCTCAGTAATTAGCTCCACTCATTCTTTTTTATTGACCTCAGGTCAATGAGGTCTGTTTACTTCTGCTCATCGTTATTCATTCCTTCTAGAGGGACACACTTATGGCATACTATTCTGTAATACAACACAGAGAACGTGTTTCATTACTCCACCACTGTGACCTGTAGGCAACATAATTTCATAAGTGCTCAGAGCAGATGCCTATCCTTTCCTAACAGCATGGCTATAGCTGCCATTGGCACCCTAAGGGAATCCTTCACGCACACACCAGAAAAGATGAAATAGCCAGTCCACTTCCAATACCCCCAAAGGATGCTTCTCCCGCTCCAAGGCTGTTAACAAAATCAGGTTATTAGTGTTGAGGACTCATGAATAGGTCCTTTACCTCTGTGGCTTCGGCTAACTTTGTTAATGCTTTGGTGGAATCCAGCTGCATGAATCATGCTAGAGCCACCCCAAACCTTCAAAGTGAGTCCTGCCATTATACCTTTATATCGCTGCTTACTCACCCTGCCTTTATACCTTTATATCGCTGCTTACTCACCCTGCCTTTATACCTTTATATCGCTGCTTACTCACCCTGCCTTTATACCTTTATATCGCTGCTTACTCACCCTGCCTTTATACCTTTATATCGCTGCTTACTCACCCTGCCTTTATACCTTTATATCGCTGCTTACTCACCCTGCCATTATACCTTTATATCGCTACTTACTCAGCCTGCCTTTATACCTTTATATCGCTGCTTACTCACCCTGCCTTTATACCTTTATATCGCTGCTTACTCACCCCGCCTTTATACCTTTATATCACTGCTTACTCACCCTGCCTTTATACCTTTATATCGCTGCTTACTCACCCTGCCTTTATACCTTTATATCGCTGCTTACTCACCCTGCCTTTATACCTTTATATCGATGATTACTCACCCTGCCTTTATACCTTTATATCACTGCTTACTCACCCTGCCTTTATACCTTTATATCATTGCTTACTCACCCTGCCTTTATACCTTTATATCGCTGCTTACTCACCCTGCCTTTATACCTTTATATCGCTGCTTACTCACCCTGCCTTTATACCTTTATATCGCTGCTTACTCACCCTGCATTTATACCTTTATATCGCTGCTTACTCACCCTGCCTTTATACCTTTATATTGCTGCTTACTCACCCTGCCATTATACCTTTATATCACTGCTTACTCACCCTGCCTTTATACCTTTATATCGCTGCTTACTCACCCTGCCTTTATACCTTTATATCGCTGCTTACTCACCCTGCCTTTATACCTTTATATCACTGCTTACTCACCCTGCCTTTATACCTTTATATCACTGCTTACTCACCCTGCCTTTATACCTTTATATCGCTGCTTACTCACCCTGCCTTTATACCTTTATATCACTGCTTACTCACCCTGCCTTTATACCTTTATATCGCTGCTTACTCACCCTGCCTTTATACCTTTATATCGCTGCTTACTCACCCTGCCTTTATACCTTTATATCACTGCTTACTCAGCCTGCCTTTATATCGCTGCTTACTCACCCTGCCTTTATACCTTTATATCGCTGCTTACTCACCCTGCCTTTATACCTTTATATCGCTGCTTACTCACTGCTTTAGTTATACTTCAGCAAACAGCACGTTTTCTATGTAGTTAAGATGACATCTGCATGATAAACCCACGTCTGTGATTTCAAGAATCTATTGACATAATCAGTACTCTTATTCTGGCAAAAGAAACTTTTTTTTACCTTTCAAGTGTGCTAACACTAACCCTAACCCTAGCCCTATTCCTGCCACAACCCTAATCTTACACATTACAGTACAAAAAAACATTCTCTAACAGTACCACTACACAAGGCAAATTAAGGACATAGATAACAGACAACATGAAACATGTACAGCACTGATCTATGGTCTTGCCTAACTCTTACTCTAACCATAACCCACAATCATTCATATGTTCATACAACAGCTATAACACATTCTTGCACATCTTCACAGCCACTGCTTTTTCATTCAAATATGAATTTTCATGCACATTCCTACTTGTCTACACTATATAAAACTAAATTCAACCATATGTGATTCACACACGAGTATTCACTCATTTCTGCATTCTCTTTTTTACAGCCATTATATATACATATATATGTCCCCATACCCCCTGCTAACTATGTATTTCATCTCCATGAGTGAATATCTTGCCCCCCTGTACCATCTTATTCATGTATGCTAACTGTAACTGTAACCTTAAGCCTACATATAATGTTATTAAACCCCCTTTCCCTAACTGTATCATTAAACAAGACAAAAGGACACAGAACACACATAACAAAATACATGCACAACATTGATCTAACTCCTTACCTAACCCTTACTGTAACCATAACCAACAAACATTCACATAGTCACACAGCTGCTATAACACACTCTTGCCCATCTTCACAACCACCACGTTATTCAAACAGTAATTTTCATGCACACTCCTGCTTAACTGCACTATATAAAACTAAAGGTAACCTTATGTGATTCACACAAATGAGCATTCACTCATTTGTCCATTCTCTCTTTTTACACACACAAAAAAAATTACCAAATGTGCATTCTACCATTTGAGTTACACCCGTATACATATATACCTGTATATACATATATGCCCAACAAAGCTGCTTTTTTATGAATCAAGCACCAACACAGTCCTCAAACTTTAAAAAAAATATACTCATTTATTTTTCTCTCTTTCGCCAGTAGAGGAGAAACACTACCCTCCTGAAAAAGTAATTGGCACTGCTTGCAAGCAAGAAAGACTCAGAATGAGTTAATATAAGCTTCCTAAATGTATGCCTTTATCTCTATTTTTATTTACAAAATGCGAATACAACAAATTATGTTTTTTTTTACACCTTAAATATGGTAGCTATTTAGCTTGCTTTTGGTTGGTAAATGTACATTTAAGTTTCACCTTATGTTTAGAATTGGTGCAAAGTCTATCAAACCAAATTTATAGAACCCTGTTTTATTAATACACAGAGCTTGTCTTTATTCTGGTTAGATATGCTTACTTTATGCCTTGCATTTGCCTGCCTCATAGCATAGTAGACATGTCAGCAGGTTGTTCGTTCTTCTGTATGCAGAATAGACAGTACATCTGGCAATTATTACAGAGGATAATGGCAACGAGCTGTTAATGATCTGCTTCCTGTAGTTGAGGGTTTGATTCTCCCTGTCTTCATATGCCTGTTGTGTGACTCTTAGAAAGTCACTTCACCAGACAGGGCTCTGGGGCATTTGGGAAATTGGCCCAGTCTACTTAATGACCCCCTTGACCAACAGCCCAGTAATTACCTAGGCACCTATGCATCCCTTTTGCATTTTGCTCTATATAACTACATTGCTGTCATTTTACCATGTAGTTTGAGTATGTCCATTGCTGTTGTTTTAAACTTCCTACCTAATAATTTGCTAGGACTCATGATGTTCATCCTTGTGACTAGAAGACGTGGTTAAGTATCTGTGTTTAAGAGGTGCTCCTGTGTGTTATCTCAAAAAGTTAACGCTCATAGGTTCATATGCACTAGGCTACTGATCTCTGAGAATCTTAAGAAGCCTAGCCCTACAGTCCCATTATAGTTTTTAGCCCTTACTTTTTGCATACAAATAACCCAGAGATAGGCTGAACAGTAATATGATGTGACTTTTACATGTTTTCCCTATCCATGTTGTTCAAAAGTGCTAACCTGGGAGTGAATTTATGGTTATCCATCCATTCACCCCAATTACATTTAAATTGGGTAAGAGAAGTATGTTTGTTTTTTTAGGGATTGTAGAAGTGGCATTGTCTGTCATACAAACCTATTCCTCTAATATGTTCTATTTATTTTTTAAAAAATATTGAGATCACTTGAGTGGCTGTTTATGATACCATTGGACTTGCAAATGTTTAATAGGTCTGACAGAATAGGGTGTGTTGAAGCTCTATATGCAAGATGGAGACTGACTTTCAGTAGCCTGTACGATACGTTTAAAGTTTTAAAACTCCGATCATATGGTCGTCGGCCATATGATATTTGAAGTTCTGAAACTTTTATCATTCGAAGTAGACCCCTACAGGACACATGGCACACAATATTACACTGCAATCAATTATACAATGTGTAATACACAATATATACAAAATCGAAAGAAGAACATTACTTGGATCCATGCAGATAATACATATTACATAAATCAATTGGATATTACAGAACAATCAGTTGTACAAAAATGTTCTTATAATAAACCATATAAACAATATTGAAGAGGAATGTTTTTTAAAATACTAAAGGACCTTGTGACATTACTAACAAGTTCTGTTACAAATGGATGACAGTCTGGAATTTGAACAGTACTGATACATAAGAAAACACCTGTAACATACCTGTCAACAGAATTTAATGATGTACAGTTACAATATGCTCAGATGGAAAACAGAAATAGTAGTTATTATGCGTAGATGTGAGAAATATCTCAAGGCAGATCTGAATACATGATATGCATTGTATAGAAAGTATTACATTGGCACTGGAACCATGTTTCTGTAATTACAGAAAAGCTACTGTCCTTGAGGGTAGGAAAGGCATCATGTTCAGAGATTTTGCTGTCTAGGCTTATGTCATTCAGCAATGGTAACCTGATGCTAGCTGCACTGGAATGTGATGTGTTGGGATGTCCATCAGCTAAACTCTGTCTATAAAACCCACTGCATGGGTAGCAAAAGTTTGAGTATAAAAGTACAAAGAGATGAGAGTTATAGGCTATCCCCTGCAAAGCAGGGGGAGGGAGAGGGAGGAGAGGGGGCGGGAATCTGTTGACCATTTCATCCCATGCAGACACACATTGGACTCTGCAAGAATAACGCCAAATTACCAACTAATAGCTCATTCCTTATACCTGCATTCAGAGTTGCTTTAATCTTAGACTCAGATGATGTCTGATGGGCTGGTTGATTTGTTCACAAACACGATGCAAATAAGAACAACTGAATTCTACATATCATTGTCCCTCACCAGTATTGTTGTATTTGTTACTGTTTAATGTTTGCCAGAATACTGACTGATTCTTCCATCTTTTACTCCCATTACACAGTCTCTTTGAACATTGCACCTGGGCATTTCAGGTTTTTGAAAACACAAGATGTACATAGTTACTAACTGCCCAATGATGAGTTCTATGCTGTGCCTAAGCATCATGTAAGTAAACCTTATGTGGTAGCTGGAAAAGTCACTTGCAGTAAGTTGTCATATTTCATAGAATGTGCAGAATGCGCACAGATGTATTGGGCCCATATGACGCTTTGTTGGCAGTTGTAATTGTAAGACTTAAACACAATAAACCAATATCATTGTGCCACAGACCCTATTGTCTACATGTACAATGAAAAGTGGGATAAATATGTAACAATGATTCAGGTGTCTTGAGACTGATTAGTGATCTGGATGCTTTAGAACCTGGTCAGGGTGGGTGGGGGTGAGCATTTGATTTCACCTTACCCATCCTGAGAAAGAGAGTGAGAGAGAGAGGGGGAGAGAGAGAGAGAGACAGACACAGAGAGGGGTAGTATGAGCTGAAGGCATGACTGCAATCCATCAGTGTCTTGCATTGCAGGATACAGTAAAATGGCACAGGAAAATACACCTACTAAGTTGTGAATCCAGAAAGTAGCCACATCATAATGCACAGAAATGTTCCTGAGTCATCAAGGCATCTTTTAGTCAATCAAGCAATCAGTCATCAATCAAATTTATAGGATCATAGCAAATTACTAGGCTACTGGCCTTGAGGCACTTATAAGCCTTGCCAGTAAATTAGCCCATATTCCCACAAGTCAGCACCCAATGCCCCTGTCCAGCAGGGACACAGGTAGAATCCTAGAGGTGTATTTTCTATTTCCCATCCAGTCATCTAGGTTCCTCTTAAAGAGTGATAATGAAATACTCTGCTTGATGTGGAGAGGGAGTCTATTCCACAGGCGGGGGAGTCTCTGGGAGACGAATCTGTCCCACCAGCAAGTCCTATTGATGTCACAGGCCAAGTTGAGGTTTTGTTTGTGGGTTGCATGAGTGTAGTTTGGCTTGTGGATATGTAGCAATTTCCTCAAGCTGGGGTCAGAGATTGCTCTGTATGCCAGACATAGATCACCTCTGAGGTGATATCAGGGTTAATATCAGATTAGTGATGTTACACTCAATTATTTGGTGATTGCTAATCTCAGTGGCATGTTGTCATTAATGCTCTCATATCTTCTAGGTCTGATATTCACTTCTGTTTTTATTAATCTTCCTTCTTTGTGAAGTTGCCATGTTTCTCTATACCTAGGTAGATTTTCTCCAGACACTTCAGTTTCCTCTGACAACCCAAAATCATGTTGGTGTATTTGGTTACTTTCAGCTGTCTATAATTGTGTGTGTGTGTGTGTGTGTGTGTATATATATATATATACATATATATATATATATATATATATATATATATATATATATATATATATATATATATTATAGTATATGGGTCTACTGCTACATCCGGAAAGCTGACATTACCAAAAACCAGAAAACCGAGACAGGAAGCCCGAATACTGAAAATCCTGAAAGTGCAAAATTTCGAGTTAGAGAATATCGAATTTGTGAAGGTAGGTCTTGTGTTGTGATTGAGTGGTGCGGTATCCCTTTAAGAAGTGGTGCATTTTACGTAATGTACATGGTGGATGTTAATTGTACTGCTGAAGGTAATTTTTGAGGTTTTTGTTTTTTTTTAAAGTTGTCAAGTAAAGATTTCATTGTTGAGTGTGGGATTTGTGTGTTTCTCAGTAAGTTGCGTAAATGCTGTTTGTGGTGCTGGGATATATGAGTGGTGGGGGATGTGTTTGTGTTGGCAGGATGTACGTTTTTAAAGAAGGGAGAGGTACCTGTGTTGCAAAGTGTTTTGATATGTGTAATGGAGATTGCGGTATGGTGGGGATCGGGAAATTTACCTTTCCTCCACTGTAGCGTGATCTTGGAGTTAGTATATTACATTTGCAGGGGGTGTGGGGGGTGCAGGGGTGTTTACCCCCCCTGTTTAAGCATACAGAAGTTAGCAGTTGTTTGTTTTCTATGTTTGGTTTGTTATTTTTGATATTTTGGGAGTCAATATTATGTAAATTAAGTATATTGCTGTTTCAGGATATAGAAGTAGACATGTGTGTATATATATATATATATATATATATATATATATATATATATCTATATATATATATATATATATATATATATATATCTATATCTATGGGTCTACCTGAATTAACCGAAACTGCAAATGACCGACAGCGAGATAACTGACAGCGGAAGATCGACAACAGAGAAGACCGACAGTTGAGAATCCCGACGCTGAGAACACCAACATGTTAAGGTAAGTGTTCGACAGGGACGGACATTAGGGTCAGGGTGTGGGTAAGGTAAGTGTGTGATAGTGAAGGACGTTAGGGTAGGGTGCGGGTGAGGTAAGTGTGTGATAGTGACGGACTTTAGGTTTAGGGGCGGATTAAGTGAGTTAGGATTAGGGTGCGGGTAAGGTAAGTGTGCGATAGTGACAGACTTAAGGGTTAGGGGCAGATTAAGTGAGTTAGGGTTAGGGTATGGGTAAGGTAAGTGTGCGATAGTGACGGACCTTAGGGTTAGGGTTTGGGTTAAGTTTAGTACATATATAGTTGTGTATGTAAGGTTTAGTATAGGTTTGTAAGGTTTTTGATGTGCTTGTGTTGTGTGTGTTTTTCGGGAAAGTTATTTGTTTTGTTGGTTGTCGGGATTGTGGTTTGTCAGGCATGTGAAGTTTCGTGTTTTTGAACTTTTGGTTTTGTCGTGTCGGTTATTTCGTTGTCGGTGTTTTGGAGTGTCGGTGTTATCAGGTACACCCATATATCTATTTATATATATATACATATATATACATATATATATATATATATATATATATATATATATATATATATATATATATATATATATATATATATATATATATATATATATATATATATATATATATGTATAGATAGATAGATATAGAGATATATATAGATATATATAGATACACACAGACCACATAATATACATGGGTTGTAGTGAAAATTAATTAATCTAAACTGGCATGGCTGTCTATAACAAACACTCTGAGTCTATATCTGTATAGTGTCTTATACAGGTAGTTCTCTCACTTGGAAGACTCAGTTCCCACAATAGTAATGTTCTCATAGAGCCATTACTTACTAACATACCAAACAGTTACTGTAGCTGTGCTAACTCCATAAGTGATCACTGTCCACTTAGCTATCTCTGGACCTTCAAATGTTCTGAGTCATGGATAATTTTTTTCCTCTGACAAAAAAAAAATCACCTTCAACGCTTTACTTGCAGGTGTAAACTGGAATTTTTTGTACCAGCTCACACATATTTTTGAGAGCTCCTATACTGTCTTAAAATATTCCCCTTCCAATGCAGAATTTAATTTGTCTTCTGAAAGCTCAGCTGCATATATAGCAACAGTAGCCCCTTCTTTACCTACAAATTAAAAGCTCACTATAATTCAAGGTGAAGGCATGGCACATTTGGAATGTCACTGCTTTATTTTCTCATCATCAACTTTTTATATCTTCTTCTTCTTTTGGCTTTTCCCGGTTAGGGGTCATCACAGCAGATCACCTGAAAGCTCATGATTGGCAGTGGAGTTTTACGGTGTCGAGTTGCCAGCCTGGCACCCAACCTTCCACAGAAGGCACACACATGCACGCACTCACACCTAGGGCCAATTTAGAGTGAATCCACCTAGAGCATGTCTTTGGGATGAAACCAGAGCACCCAGAGGGAACCCACTCGACCACAGGGAGGACATGCAGACTCCGCACAGAAGGCACCCCAGTCGAGAATCGAACTGGAGAACCTCTTGCTGTGAGGTGGCAATGCTAGCCGCTGCACCACTGTGGCCGCCCATCAACTTTTTATATCTAAGGGAAGAATAAAGAAAAGCTTTTAAAGCTGCTAAATATTTTGTGTACAAAACCAGCAAAATTTCTTCCTCAGCAACCTGAAGCCAAACATATTTTAGGCTATACTAATTGAATCAATAATCACTTCTACATAGCAATCACTCTTAATTCATATTGAAGAGACTGTTAATCCATTCAAACAGTTCTTCACATCCCCAATTCCTTCACCTTCACTACCTGTATCAACTTTTTAATCTTCTCCTCATCTATATGACCTAAATTTTATCTTAAACAAATTTATTTTCAAATTCTTCTGTCTATTCCCTCATCATCAAAAAAATGATTGTGCTCTACATGTAGAAAATATATTACTTTCAGCATTTATTAAAAAAGGCTCTTCGTACATTGCTAACTCAGTTATTCATATATCAGTCTTTTCTTACCTTTGTGTTCCTTATCATCTGAAAGGAAATCAGTAGTTACTTCCCTTCCTCTTAAAGCTAGCAATCCTTCCCTGGCATACTGTCATCCAGTAGCAAACTTCAATTCTCTTAAAAGAAAAAATAAAAAAATAATAGTTTACAAATACTCAGTTTCATACTGAGCCACCAGATGCCACAAAACCACCAGATGCCATGCCACTCACAACATAGCCTTAGACCAGAATTTAGTACCATCGTTCCACCGCAATGCATTTCAAACCGCTAATAACATTTTCATAAAAGAATGGGCAAAGGACATCTTAACTAGGATACTATTTGAAGACATGAAATGAGTGTTTAAGTAGGTTGACTACTCTCTCACTTCTCTTAGTTTCTTTCTTTCTTTTTTGTTGAAAAATCCTGAGATGGTTCATTAACATTGTATCTGAGAGATCTCTGTGTCTGGATCGGTAAAACCATCTCAAGCCAGCAACTGTTGTGTTCTGAGTCCTCCCAGGATGCCTCCTTTGTAATTTCCTCTTTTGTTTATCACCAAGCTTAAATGTAAACCTTCCACAGTTGCAAGTTATCATTTAAGTTGATAGGCATCTTCTTTTTCTTAAAACTGGAACGATAATGTAGCAGATTCAATGTACGTTCAATACAATTTCAGCAACCTTTTTTCTGTGGTTTCTTACTTCTTTCTTGGTCATTTCTGAAAAAATCACACACACAAACAAAGTGTTATTTGGTACAGTACAAATACTCACTTACTCAGCTGTATTCAGCATTACAGACCCTTGTAGAACACCCACTCTTTTAAGTGTCAACAAATAAGATTGCATATATTAAATAAACCATATTTTGTTAGTAGCTACATAAAGAGCTTTCACAAAATTAACCCCAGAATATGGAACTCACTTCCTTCAGATATTAAAGCTCTTCCGTCTCTCCACACATTCAAGGAGCTCTTCACAATGCCTAACTAAAGCAACACAATGCAAGCACTATTTGGATAATGGGTGATCACTTACTGTGCACCCTATACTGGGGCATTCTCAATTATGATATTATCTTTAATAGTTTATTTATAACTGTAAGTGGTGCATGTCATTTGGTGTATTTAGAGCATTTGTTGTAGGTGATTTTACAATATAAATAATACCTGAATAAAAACCAGAAATGCACACCCAGGAAATGAATATAATGAGTATTATATTTAACATATGACACAAAGCCACACTAAAACCAGTTCAGTTAAGCACTTTCATCCTACTCAAATGGACTTCATCAGAACTGAATGGTGTGAGAAAAAAACAGCTTTTTTATACCTGTCCAGCTTAACTGATTTAACAATTATCTTATTAAGATTTAAAAAAAAAATACACTAAATTGATCATAATTAAATCAGTAAGAGCAAAATGAAGATTTTTAAAAACTATAGGAATAAATATTAAAGTAAAATTGCTTTCACTAAAAACTGGATATGGCCATTAATGCAACAATCTGGGCACATCCACAAAAATATATTTCTTTATGAAACTCTTAATAAAAGCTATATGATAGTAATTAAAACCTAAAATGATAACCTAAAACTGGATATTGACATTTATAATTTAACTGCCCTAAGTTTCAACACAAAATTAGTAGAAATTTGTTCATTTAACCCTGGAAAAGAGGATGCATTCAACCATAGCTGCCACATCATTTCTCTAAATTCAATACAGGTTTTCCATTGTCAACCCCTTTGATCTACACCAACAGCTTCCAGTATACCGAATAAAAAATAAATTATTACATGTTAAACTGTGTTTATTTAAAGCACTTTTAACATTTTGCATTTTAATGTCATAGTTATGCTCATAGATCCTTTTATATAATGCTCTTTCTGTTTCACCCACATAGAAGGAGGGGCAATTTTAACAAATGGCTAAGTATATCAGCCCAGATGTACTACGTTACCAT
>NC_056737.1:1991515098-1991520098 GCF_019279795.1 Protopterus annectens | reverse complement strand
TTCCAATATTTTAACACCACTGTGGGACTATTTACACGTTTTTAAATATTTTTATATGTAATTTAAGAGTCTGGCCACATGGGGTCAAGCATTTTGCTGAAAGTTAAACATTTTTGTAAACCTCCATGTATCCCAGAATTCAGTGTTTGTCCTTAACACATTACATCACGCAGCCTTTTTTGTTCAGAAACTTCTGTCACTGCATTCATTTTACATGCATACACAAAGGTTTTTCCATTCTGCAAATTTCAACTAAAATAAACTGCTGTTAAATGCCTACTTAAAAAAACTAACTGAGACAAAGCCAAAGAACAGACTTGGAGTCTTTGTTTTACTGCTTTTTCTTTACAGCGATCCTAATTTGCACTCTTTTGTGATGCCTGAGCCATAGTTCATTAGATCATCTCCCCTCCCCCTTCACACTTCCCCTCCCAAGCTGTCAAAGTGCTAAAAGTAATTTGACCTGTTGTTGCTTTGATTGACACCTCACCACAGGGGACTTGACTCGTCCAATGTTTCCTAGTTCTAGCCTTTTCTTTCTAACAGTGGGACACTTATTTATGCAGCACCATGGCTTCGTGTCATGAAACAGGGATGCATAGTTCAGAGTATTTGGAAACACGCTTGTCAAATAAAACTACCTACTTTCTCTGGGCTAGCCTGTTTGCCTGAAATACACACAATATTTTTAAGTGCTGTAAACAGAATAGTTAATGGACAAAAAATACTAATTTGACTTGCTTAAGGTTCAGGTATCATCTGCTTACTCAAAATCACTGCTGACTCACTATACGAAGTCTTGTAAAGCCCATGTACACATTTTTGTTTATAGTTTACCTTTATGCCAACAGTTACACATGTCTTATTACATGAACAGGTTTGCTGGTGTGTATTTCTTGATTTTTTTACGTGAAAACAGTGGCCCAGTGTGTGATCATACTGTAATGTAGATACATGCAGAAAAGCACTATGTGCAAACAGTAATACATGTACAGCAACAACATGTTCCATGGAGGCTTTTGCAAGACAGTGTCTAATTGCATTTTGATAAGTATACCTGCTTACACACCCTTTTTGTGTTTCTCCTTATAAAAAGCCACATCACTATTCATCATATATCAGAGATTTTTGTTTTCATCTTTAACACACACACACACACACACACACACACACACACACACACACACACACACACACACACACACACACACACACACACACACATACATACACACATACACAGATATAAATATATGTACACAGATAACAGGAAAGCCAAACTGATCAGGAGACTGTTGCAGACCACAAATTCCACAATGGTACAATAATCCAAGAATTTTGTTGTTGGTTTCGAGTGGAGGTTGGCCGTTGCTTTTTCATATGTACACAGATATAAATATATGTACACACACATATATAATATATATATATATATATATATATATATATATATATATATATATATATATATATATATATATATATATATATATACATATATATATATATACACACACACACACACACACACATACACACACACACATATATATATTATATACACACACAGTACAGATTACATATTACAAGAACTATATCTACAGGGAACTGCTGTGGCCCATGGTGAATGCCTTCATGTCACCTTGTAACATGAAAATCTGTGCATTATCAGTACACAGACAACAGGTATCCCAGGTAATATGCATCACTCCCTGGACTGACTAAGGAAATAAGGCAGTAGAAATGCATTCCTGAATTCCTATTTTCCGAACGATTGTCTACTGGTGAAATACACTCATATGAACAGTTTCCAAAACTACCAGTATTAAAACTTACATTAGCAGTGTAGCAGCCCTCACATGCCCATACAGCTTCACCCAAACACAAGCTTCTATTCCCTAATGCATTTTGCTTTTAAGAGGTATTCAAATGCCTGTACAATTACTTTTCTTCTATTGTACAACTAAACCCTGCAATTCATACTTGAAAGAAATTGTGGTTCCCCAGCCCTCATCAGCAGCCCATTATCTGAATTATCACTGCACAGTGTGTGAACTGCAGAAAATGACAGTCTTGCTGGAGGGGCTTCTGATCAGACAGCCATTAACTGCTTACACAATATCAGTTTTGGATTCAAAAACTGGGTCCATGTCTGCTGCTGTGTCCTTAGTGCCCCAATACTTGCATACAAAACTTGCCAATAGTACAGCAGTGATAGTTTTTCCTGGCAGACAACTAACTGCAGACTACACAAGATAGTTGCAGCCAAAGAGTAGCCAACTAGGGACAACTAAATGCTACACAGATAATTGGAATGTCTACAACTGCGACTGTTTCTACTAACTGGGCATACATAACTTTGGAAGATGTTGTCTTGTTAATGCAGGACTTCACGTTACATTAGGTCTCACTACTGTTGCCACTATTTTGTCATGGACAATAAAGATGAAATGTTACAATGTCTGCCTCTCATTTCATGCCATACCCGTTTAGACAAGCTCACCAACCTGAACATAAACGTCTATGTCACAACATCGGTTGTCAATTCCCTTATGGACAGAGCACACATGGTGAGAGTTGAGAGCTAGGTGTGACTCGAAACCGGTTACAAGTGGTGTTCCCCAGGGCTCAGTCCCATGACCCCTCCTGTTCAGCATATACTTCGAGGAACAGGCAAGTACAGGAGGACTATGGCTGCCCAAGTTTGCAGACAACTGCAAACTAGGGGCTATAATTCTTCTTCGGCTTTTCCCAGTTAGGGGTTGCCACAGCGGATCACCTTGTCCACACATTGATTGGCAGTGGAGTTTTACAGTGTAGAGTTGCCAGCCCGGCGCCCAACCTTCCACAGAAGGCACACACACCTAGGGCCAATTTAGAGTGTCCAATCCACCTGCAGCATGTCTTTGGGATGTGGGAGGAAACCGGAGCACCCGCAGGAAACCCACACGACCACAGGGAGGACACGCAGACTCTGCACAGAAGGCACCCCAGCCGAGAATCAAACCGGAGAACCTCTTGCTGTGAGGCGGCAATGCTGACCACTGTACCACCGTGGCCGCCCAAACTAGGGGCTATAATAAACAACCAAAATCCCAATGGAATAAACTTCACAAGAGTCTGTGGGTGGGAGGATGACATAATGGTTAAGGTGTTAACCTTAAAAACACAAGGTTCAGCGTTTGATTCTCACATAGGCTAACTGGCCAAGTTTCAAATCGGCCCAAAAGAGCAGTTAAGCTAGTACTGATCTATGAACCTATTTTATTGTTTAATTTTTATAATGTATATAAACAGCATTTGTAGATGAATTTGTATTCCATGAAGGTGTTTATGTGTTTTTTGAAGACTCTTGTGAAGTTTATTCCATTCTAATTTTGTTAGTTTATTATTCGAAAGACTTTTGGTGGTTTTGGTATACATGGGCTATAAAAACTCTGGATGACACGGACATCCTACTAAAGGGTCTCACAGACAGATACCTGGTGTCAAAACCATGGCCTCAAGCTAAATGTCAAAAAGTGCATAGTTATCCCATTTGGAAAAAAACAAAGTACCACAAACTTCCACATAGGTGGTATTCCCCTAAATACGAAACACATAAGGGATCTGGGCACCAAAGTAGATACTCTCTAATTTGATAATCACATTGCCAAAGTGTTTAGAAAATCCTTCTGTGTGTCCCACCTAATCACAAAAGGGTTTACGTCCAGATCAAGAGAGGTCAATGTGCCCCTGTACGCAGACGCATCATACAGTACAACACCTCATTTTGGATGTACCTTACAAGACACCTGCAACAGCTAGAAAAAGACTAAAGAAGCACCTCACCAAGAGGATCACTGGCCTCAAACAGATACCCTATGCAGCTAGAGTGAAGAAACTCCAGCTTTACTCGGTTGCATAACGCCTGCTCAGAGGTGATCTCTGCCTGACATACAAGGCCATGTCCAACCCAGAACTGATGGGCATGCACCACCGAAAGAAAAGCTTATTCCCTCGAGCCAAAGGCTCTAGGGATCTAAACCAGAGACTTTCCATGCTTTGTAACAAGATTCCAATCTACATTACGCAGAGCTCCTTGCTAACTCAAGAAAACCCTTGATAGGATGGGAAAGAGAAAGTTTCCCCCTGGGATCACTTCAGTGGCTCTGCTGGACAGAGGCACAGGAACTAATCATATGGGCCAACACATTCTGGCTAGTCTTATGCCTTCGGGCATATAGGTTTCAACATATGAACCTATCACAAAACTTTCTATATGGTCCTGCGAGCAATCTCTCCATAATCTTATTCACTTAAAGGAACACTCCACCCTAGAACTAAAAAAATATGTTTTTTTCAGTCTATCTTTGTTTCCAGACCTATTTTAACACCTAAAATTGACTCCAAGTGCTTTATTAGTAATTTTAGATAGTTTACCACAACATGGCTACCGATGGGGCTTGCTATATCAACGTGATCTTCTTCTCCTTCAAGCCTTTCTCTTTCCCATAAAGCATTTCAAGTCTCCTTTCTGTGACTCATGCCAGACATAAGGAAGTAACAGTGATTTCCCATGCCATTGACATATAATGGGAAATCTGTGACTCATTGTCAGTTTGGATTCCTTCTGTGTTAGGCCTGCTTCTTTTCTGTTGCTAATCACCCTCATTTGTGTTTAGATCAGAGCTTGCTTTACAGTATAATTTGAAGTTATCTAGCAGCAGACAGAGTTGTAGCTAAATTGGATGCCTTTGTTCTAAGTGTTCTTTTGTAGTCCTGCTTGAATTGAAAGTCCCTCCTCCCACACTACTGCAGAGGTGTGAAAACTGCCACTGCAACTGACAGCTCAGAATTGAAAGGAAGGGAGTGCCATTTCAAATGTCTTCCCCTCTGTCTGCAGAATCATTTGTTAGGCAGCAGCAGAAAGATTTATGTAAACAATTTCAAATTAAATTTCGTACAACAGTGCAGGATAACTTTTGATTATTTCATTGTCTACACTATTTTTATTTCCT